>NW_027442374.1:0-128040 GCF_048569485.1 Anomaloglossus baeobatrachus
GACAAGCTTGCATCTGTTATAGTTTTGGAGAAAAATGTGTTCATTTCATGTATGCGCGAAATGCCTTAAAAATGGCTTTAAAATGGATTTGGAGCATGGAGACGATTATCTCGGGATTGCAAGATAACCAAACAAAACTTTTAGTGGATTTCTACTTATTTTATTAAATATCATCTCCACCAAACAGGACAAGCTTGCATCTGTTATAGTTTTGGAGAAAAATGTGTTCATTTCATGTATGCGCGAAATGCCTTAAAAATGGCTTTAAAATGGATTTGGAGCATGGAGACGATTATCTCGGGATTGCAAGATAACCAAACAAAACTTTTAGTGGATTTCTACTTATTTTATTAAATATCATCTCCACCAAACAGGACAAGCTTGCATCTGTTATAGTTTTGGAGAAAAATGTGTTCATTTCATGTATGCGCGAAATGCCTTAAAAATGGCTTTAAAATGGATTTGGAGCATGGAGACGATTATCTCGGGATTGCAAGATAACCAAACAAAACTTTTAGTGGATTTCTACTTATTTTATTAAATATCATCTCCACCAAACAGGACAAGCTTGCATCTGTTATAGTTTTGGAGAAAAATGTGTTCATTTCATGTATGCGCGAAATGCCTTAAAAATGGCTTTAAAATGGATTTGGAGCATGGAGACGATTATCTCGGGATTGCAAGATAACCAAACAAAACTTTTAGTGGATTTCTACTTATTTTATTAAATATCATCTCCACCAAACAGGACAAGCTTGCATCTGTTATAGTTTTGGAGAAAAATTTGTTCATTTCATGTATGCACGAAATGCCTTAAAAATGGCTTTAAAATGGATTTGGAGCATGGAGACGATTATCTCGGGATTGCAAGATAACCAAACAAAACTTTTAGTGGATTTCTACTTATTTTATTAAATATCATCTCCACCAAACAGGACAAGCTTGCATCTGTTATAGTTTTGGAGAAAAATGTGTTCATTTCATGTATGCGCAAAATGCCTTAGAAATGGCTTTAAAATGGATTTGGAGCATGGAGACGATTATCTCGGGATTGCAAGATAACCAAACAAAACTTTTAGTGGATTTCTACTTATTTTATTAAATATCATCTCCACCAAACAGGACAAGCTTGCATCTGTTATAGTTTTGGAGAAAAATGTGTTCATTTCATGTATGCGCGAAATGCCTTAAAAATGGCTTTAAAATGGATTTGGAGCATGGAGACGATTATCTCGGGATTGCAAGATAACCAAACAAAACTTTTAGTGGATTTCTACTTATTTTATTAAATATCATCTCCACCAAACAGGACAAGCTTGCATCTGTTATAGTTTTGGAGAAAAATTTGTTCATTTCATGTATGCACGAAATGCCTTAAAAATGGCTTTAAAATGGATTTGGAGCATGGAGACGATTATCTCGGGATTGCAAGATAACCAAACAAAACTTTTAGTGGATTTCTACTTATTTTATTAAATATCATCTCCACCAAACAGGACAAGCTTGCATCTGTTATAGTTTTGGAGAAAAATGTGTTCATTTCATGTATGCGCGAAATGCCTTAAAAATGACTTTAAAATGGATTTGGAGCATGGAGACGATTATCTCGGGATTGCAAGATAACCAAACAAAACTTTTAGTGGATTTCTACTTATTTTATTAAATATCATCTCCACCAAACAGGACAAGCTTGCATCTGTTATAGTTTTGGAGAAAAATGTGTTCATTTCATGTATGCGCGAAATGCCTTAAAAATGGCTTTAAAATGGATTTGGAGCATGGAGACGATTATCTCGGGATTGCAAGATAACCAAACAAAACTTTTAGTGGATTTCTACTTATTTTATTAAATATCATCTCCACCAAACAGGACAAGCTTGCATCTGTTATAGTTTTGGAGAAAAATGTGTTCATTTCATGTATGCGCGAAATGCCTTAAAAATGGCTTTAAAATGGATTTGGAGCATGGAGACGATTATCTCGGGATTGCAATATAACCAAACAAAACTTTTAGTGGATTTCTACTTATTTTATTAAATATCATCTCCACCAAACAGGACAAGCTTGCATCTGTTATAGTTTTGGAGAAAAATGTGTTCATTTCATGTATGCGCGAAATGCCTTAAAAATGGCTTTAAAATGGATTTGGAGCATGGAGACGATTATCTCGGGATTGCAAGATAACCAAACAAAACTTTTAGTGGATTTCTACTTATTTTATTAAATATCATCTCCACCAAACAGGACAAGCTTGCATCTGTTATAGTTTTGGAGAAAAATGTGTTCATTTCATGTATGCGCGAAATGCCTTAAAAATGGCTTTAAAATGGATTTGGAGCATGGAGACGATTATCTCGGGATTGCAAGATAACCAAACAAAACTTTTAGTGGATTTCTACTTATTTTATTAAATATCATCTCCACCAAACAGGACAAGCTTGCATCTGTTATAGTTTTGGAGAAAAATGTGTTCATTTCATGTATGCGCGAAATGCCTTAAAAATGGCTTTAAAATGGATTTGGAGCATGGAGACGATTATCTCGGGATTGCAAGATAACCAAACAAAACTTTTAGTGGATTTCTACTTATTTTATTAAATATCATCTCCACCAAACAGGACAAGCTTGCATCTGTTATAGTTTTGGAGAAAAATGTGTTCATTTCATGTATGCGCGAAATGCCTTAAAAATGGCTTTAAAATGGATTTGGAGCATGGAGACGATTATCTCGGGATTGCAAGATAACCAAACAAAACTTTTAGTGGATTTCTACTTATTTTATTAAATATCATCTCCACCAAACAGGACAAGCTTGCATCTGTTATAGTTTTGGAGAAAAATGTGTTCATTTCATGTATGCGCGAAATGCCTTAAAAATGGCTTTAAAATGGATTTGGAGCATGGAGACGATTATCTCGGGATTGCAATATAACCAAACAAAACTTTTAGTGGATTTCTACTTATTTTATTAAATATCATCTCCACCTAAACAGGACAAGCTTGCATCTGTTATAGTTTTGGAGAAAAATGTGTTCATTTCATGTATGCGCGAAATGCCTTAAAAATGGCTTTAAAATGGATTTGGAGCATAGAGACGATTATCTCGGGATTGCAAGATAACCAAACAAAACTTTTAGTGGATTTCTACTTATTTTATTAAATATCATCTCCACCAAACAGGACAAGCTTGCATCTGTTATAGTTTTGGAGAAAAATGTGTTCATTTCATGTATGCGCGAAATGCCTTAAAAATGGCTTTAAAATGGATTTGGAGCATGGAGACGATTATCTCGGGATTGCAAGATAACCAAACAAAACTTTTAGTGGATTTCTACTTATTTTATTAAATATCATCTCCACCAAACAGGACAAGCTTGCATCTGTTATAGTTTTGGAGAAAAATGTGTTCATTTCATGTATGCGCGAAATGCCTTAAAAATGGCTTTAAAATGGATTTGGAGCATGGAGACGATTATCTCGGGATTGCAAGATAACCAAACAAAACTTTTAGTGGATTTCTACTTATTTTATTAAATATCATCTCCACCAAACAGGACAAGCTTGCATCTGTTATAGTTTTGGAGAAAAATGTGTTCATTTCATGTATGCGCGAAATGCCTTAAAAATGGCTTTAAAATGGATTTGGAGCATGGAGACGATTATCTCGGGATTGCAAGATAACCAAACAAAACTTTTAGTGGATTTCTACTTATTTTATTAAATATCATCTCCACCAAACAGGACAAGCTTGCATCTGTTATAGTTTTGGAGAAAAATGTGTTCATTTCATGTATGCGCGAAATGCCTTAAAAATGGCTTTAAAATGGATTTGGAGCATGGAGACGATTATCTCGGGATTGCAAGATAACCAAACAAAACGTTTAGTGGATTTCTACTTATTTTATTAAATATCATCTCCACCAAACAGGACAAGCTTGCATCTGTTATAGTTTTGGAGAAAAATTTGTTCATTTCATGTATGCACGAAATGCCTTAAAAATGGCTTTAAAATGGATTTGGAGCATGGAGACGATTATCTCGGGATTGCAAGATAACCAAACAAAACTTTTAGTGGATTTCTACTTATTTTATTAAATATCATCTCCACCAAACAGGACAAGCTTGCATCTGTTATAGTTTTGGAGAAAAATGTGTTCATTTCATGTATGCGCGAAATGCCTTAAAAATGGCTTTAAAATGGATTTGGAGCATGGAGACGATTATCTCGGGATTGCAAGATAACCAAACAAAACTTTTAGTGGATTTCTACTTATTTTATTAAATATCATCTCCACCAAACAGGACAAGCTTGCATCTGTTATAGTTTTGGAGAAAAATGTGTTCATTTCATGTATGCGCGAAATGCCTTAAAAATGGCTTTAAAATGGATTTGGAGCATGGAGACGATTATCTCGGGATTGCAAGATAACCAAACAAAACTTTTAGTGGATTTCTACTTATTTTATTAAATATCATCTCCACCAAACAGGACAAGCTTGCATCTGTTATAGTTTTGGAGAAAAATGTGTTCATTTCATGTATGCGCGAAATGCCTTAAAAATGGCTTTAAAATGGATTTGGAGCATGGAGACGATTATCTCGGGATTGCAAGATAACCAAACAAAACTTTTAGTGGATTTCTACTTATTTTATTAAATATCATCTCCACCAAACAGGACAAGCTTGCATCTGTTATAGTTTTGGAGAAAAATGTGTTCATTTCATGTATGCGCGAAATGCCTTAAAAATGGCTTTAAAATGGATTTGGAGCATGGAGACGATTATCTCGGGATTGCAAGATAACCAAACAAAACTTTTAGTGGATTTCTACTTATTTTATTAAATATCATCTCCACCAAACAGGACAAGCTTGCATCTGTTATAGTTTTGGAGAAAAATGTGTTCATTTCATGTATGCGCGAAATGCCTTAAAAATGGCTTTAAAATGGATTTGGAGCATGGAGACGATTATCTCGGGATTGCAAGATAACCAAACAAAACGTTTAGTGGATTTCTACTTATTTTATTAAATATCATCTCCACCAAACAGGACAAGCTTGCATCTGTTATAGTTTTGGAGAAAAATGTGTTCATTTCATGTATGCGCGAAATGCCTTAAAAATGGCTTTAAAATGGATTTGGAGCATGGAGACGATTATCTCGGGATTGCAAGATAACCAAACAAAACTTTTAGTGGATTTCTACTTATTTTATTAAATATCATCTCCACCAAACAGGACAAGCTTGCATCTGTTATAGTTTTGGAGAAAAATGTGTTCATTTCATGTATGCGCGAAATGCCTTAAAAATGGCTTTAAAATGGATTTGGAGCATGGAGACGATTATCTCGGGATTGCAAGATAACCAAACAAAACTTTTAGTGGATTTCTACTTATTTTATTAAATATCATCTCCACCAAACAGGACAAGCTTGCATCTGTTATAGTTTTGGAGAAAAATGTGTTCATTTCATGTATGCGCGAAATGCCTTAAAAATGGCTTTAAAATGGATTTGGAGCATGGAGACGATTATCTCGGGATTGCAAGATAACCAAACAAAACTTTTAGTGGATTTCTACTTATTTTATTAAATATCATCTCCACCAAACAGGACAAGCTTGCATCTGTTATAGTTTTGGAGAAAAATGTGTTCATTTCATGTATGCGCGAAATGCCTTAAAAATGGCTTTAAAATGGATTTGGAGCATGGAGACGATTATCTCGGGATTACAAGATAACCAAACAAAACTTTTAGTGGATTTCTACTTATTTTATTAAATATCATCTCCACCAAACAGGACAAGCTTGCATCTGTTATAGTTTTGGAGAAAAATGTGTTCATTTCATGTATGCGCGAAATGCCTTAAAAATGGCTTTAAAATGGATTTGGAGCATGGAGACGATTATCTCGGGATTGCAAGATAACCAAACAAAACTTTTAGTGGATTTCTACTTATTTTATTAAATATCATCTCCACCAAACAGGACAAGCTTGCATGTGTTATAGTTTTGGAGAAAAATGTGTTCATTTCATGTATGCGCAAAATGCCTTAAAAATGGCTTTAAAATGGATTTGGAGCATGGAGACGATTATATCAGGATGGCAATATAAACAAACGAAACTTTTAGTAGATTTCTACTTATTTTATTAAATATTATCTCCACCAAACAGGACAAGCTTGCATCTGTTATAGTTTTGGAGAAAAATGTGTTCATTTCATGTATGCGCGAAATGCCTTAAAAATGGCTTTAAAATGGATTTGGAGCATGGAGACGATTATCTCGGGATTGCAAGATAACCAAACAAAACTTTTAGTGGATTTCTACTTATTTTATTAAATATCATCTCCACCAAACAGGACAAGCTTGCATCTGTTATAGTTTTGGAGAAAAATGTGTTCATTTCATGTATGCGCGAAATGCCTTAAAAATGGCTTTAAAATGGATTTGGAGCATGGAGACGATTATCTCGGGATTGCAAGATAACCAAACAAAACTTTTAGTGGATTTCTACTTATTTTATTAAATATCATCTCCACCAAACAGGACAAGCTTGCATCTGTTATAGTTTTGGAGAAAAATGTGTTCATTTCATGTATGCGCGAAATGCCTTAAAAATGGCTTTAAAATGGATTTGGAGCATAAAGACGATTATCTCGGGATTGCAAGATAACCAAACAAAACTTTTAGTGGATTTCTACTTATTTTATTAAATATCATCTCCACCAAACAGGACAAGCTTGCATCTGTTATAGTTTTGGAGAAAAATGTGTTCATTTCATGTATGCGCGAAATGCCTTAAAAATGGCTTTAAAATGGATTTGGAGCATGGAGACGATTATCTCGGGATTGCAAGATAACCAAACAAAACTTTTAGTGGATTTCTACTTATTTTATTAAATATCATCTCCACCAAACAGGACAAGCTTGCATCTGTTATAGTTTTGGAGAAAAATGTGTTCATTTCATGTATGCGCGAAATGCCTTAAAAATGGCTTTAAAATAGATTTGGAGCATGGAGACGATTATCTCGGGATTGCAATATAACCAAACAAAACTTTTAGTGGATTTCTACTTATTTTATTAAATATCATCTCCACCAAACAGGACAAGCTTGCATCTGTTATAGTTTTGGAGAAAAATGTGTTCATTTCATGTATGCGCGAAATGCCTTAAAAATGGCTTTAAAATGGATTTGGAGCATGGAGACGATTATCTCGGGATTGCAAGATAACCAAACAAAACTTTTAGTGGATTTCTACTTATTTTATTAAATATCATCTCCACCAAACAGGACAAGCTTGCATCTGTTATAGTTTTGGAGAAAAATGTGTTCATTTCATGTATGCGCGAAATGCCTTAAAAATGGCTTTAAAATGGATTTGGAGCATGGAGACGATTATCTCGGGATTGCAAGATAACCAAACAAAACTTTTAGTGGATTTCTACTTATTTTATTAAATATCATCTCCACCAAACAGGACAAGCTTGCATCTGTTATAGTTTTGGAGAAAAATGTGTTCATTTCATGTATGCGCGAAATGCCTTAAAAATGGCTTTAAAATGGATTTGGAGCATGGAGACGATTATCTCGGGATTGCAAGATAACCAAACAAAACTTTTAGTGGATTTCTACTTATTTTATTAAATATCATCTCCACCAAACAGGACAAGCTTGCATCTGTTATAGTTTTGGAGAAAAATGTGTTCATTTCATGTATGCGCGAAATGCCTTAAAAATGGCTTTAAAATGGATTTGGAGCATGGAGACGATTATCTCGGGATTGCAAGATAACCAAACAAAACTTTTAGTGGATTTCTACTTATTTTATTAAATATCATCTCCACCAAACAGGACAAGCTTGCATCTGTTATAGTTTTGGAGAAAAATGTGTTCATTTCATGTATGCGCGAAATGCCTTAAAAATGGCTTTAAAATGGATTTGGAGCATGGAGACGATTATCTCGGGATTGCAAGATAACCAAACAAAACTTTTAGTGGATTTCTACTTATTTTATTAAATTTTATCTCCACCAAACAGGACAAGCTTGCATCTGTTATAGTTTTGGAGAAAAATGTGTTCATTTCATGTATGCGCGAAATGCCTTAAAAATGGCTTTAAAATGGATTTGGAGCATGGAGACGATTATCTCGGGATTGCAAGATAACCAAACAAAACTTTTAGTGGATTTCTACTTATTTTATTAAATATCATCTCCACCAAACAGGACAAGCTTGCATGTGTTATAGTTTTGGAGAAAAATGTGTTCATTTCATGTATGCGCAAAATGCCTTAAAAATGGCTTTAAAATGGATTTGGAGCATGGAGACGATTATATCAGGATGGCAATATAAACAAACGAAACTTTTAGTAGATTTCTACTTATTTTATTAAATATTATCTCCACCAAACAGGACAAGCTTGCATCTGTTATAGTTTTGGAGAAAAATGTGTTCATTTCATGTATGCGCGAAATGCCTTAAAAATGGCTTTAAAATGGATTTGGAGCATGGAGACGATTATCTCGGGATTGCAAGATAACCAAACAAAACTTTTAGTGGATTTCTACTTATTTTATTAAATATCATCTCCACCAAACAGGACAAGCTTGCATCTGTTATAGTTTTGGAGAAAAATGTGTTCATTTCATGTATGCGCGAAATGCCTTAAAAATGGCTTTAAAATGGATTTGGAGCATGGAGACGATTATCTCGGGATTGCAAGATAACCAAACAAAACTTTTAGTGGATTTCTACTTATTTTATTAAATATCATCTCCACCAAACAGGACAAGCTTGCATCTGTTATAGTTTTGGAGAAAAATGTGTTCATTTCATGTATGCGCGAAATGCCTTAAAAATGGCTTTAAAATGGATTTGGAGCATGGAGACGATTATCTCGGGATTGCAAGATAACCAAACAAAACTTTTAGTGGATTTCTACTTATTTTATTAAATATCATCTCCACCAAACAGGACAAGCTTGCATCTGTTAAAGTTTTGGAGAAAAATGTGTTCATTTCATGTATGCGCGAAATGCCTTAAAAATGTCTTTAACATGGATTTGGAGCATGGAGACGATTATCTCGGGATTGCAAGATAACCAAACAAAACTTTTAGTGGATTTCTACTTATTTTATTAAATATCATCTCCACCAAACAGGACAAGCTTGCATCTGTTATAGTTTTGGAGAAAAATGTGTTCATTTCATGTATGCGCGAAATGCCTTAAAAATGGCTTTAAAATGGATTTGGAGCATGGAGACGATTATCTCGGGATTGCAAGATAACCAAACAAAACTTTTAGTGGATTTCTACTTATTTTATTAAATATCATCTCCACCAAACAGGACAAGCTTGCATCTGTTATAGTTTTGGAGAAAAATGTGTTCATTTCATGTATGCGCGAAATGCCTTAAAAATGGCTTTAAAATGGATTTGGAGCATGGAGACGATTATCTCGGGATTGCAAGATAACCAAACAAAACTTTTAGTGGATTTCTACTTATTTTATTAAATATCATCTCCACCAAACAGGACAAGCTTGCATCTGTTATAGTTTTGGAGAAAAATGTGTTCATTTCATGTATGCGCGAAATGCCTTAAAAATGGCTTTAAAATGGATTTGGAGCATGGAGACGATTATCTCGGGATTGCAAGATAACCAAACAAAACTTTTAGTGGATTTCTACTTATTTTATTAAATATCATCTCCACCAAACAGGACAAGCTTGCATGTGTTATAGTTTTGGAGAAAAATGTGTTCATTTCATGTATGCGCAAAATGCCTTAAAAATGGCTTTAAAATGGATTTGGAGCATGGAGACGATTATATCAGGATGGCAATATAAACAAACGAAACTTTTAGTAGATTTCTACTTATTTTATTAAATATTATCTCCACCAAACAGGACAAGCTTGCATCTGTTATAGTTTTGGAGAAAAATGTGTTCATTTCATGTATGCGCGAAATGCCTTAAAAATGGCTTTAAAATGGATTTGGAGCATGGAGACGATTATCTCGGGATTGCAAGATAACCAAACAAAACTTTTAGTGGATTTCTACTTATTTTATTAAATATCATCTCCACCAAACAGGACAAGCTTGCATCTGTTATAGTTTTGGAGAAAAATGTGTTCATTTCATGTATGCGCGAAATGCCTTAAAAATGGCTTTAAAATGGATTTGGAGCATGGAGACGATTATCTCGGGATTGCAAGATAACCAAACAAAACTTTTAGTGGATTTCTACTTATTTTATTAAATATCATCTCCACCAAACAGGACAAGCTTGCATCTGTTATAGTTTTGGAGAAAAATGTGTTCATTTCATGTATGCGCGAAATGCCTTAAAAATGGCTTTAAAATGGATTTGGAGCATGGAGACGATTATCTCGGGATTGCAAGATAACCAAACAAAACTTTTAGTGGATTTCTACTTATTTTATTAAATATCATCTCCACCAAACAGGACAAGCTTGCATCTGTTAAAGTTTTGGAGAAAAATGTGTTCATTTCATGTATGCGCGAAATGCCTTAAAAATGTCTTTAACATGGATTTGGAGCATGGAGACGATTATCTCGGGATTGCAAGATAACCAAACAAAACTTTTAGTGGATTTCTACTTATTTTATTAAATATCATCTCCACCAAACAGGACAAGCTTGCATCTGTTATAGTTTTGGAGAAAAATGTGTTCATTTCATGTATGCGCGAAATGCCTTAAAAATGGCTTTAAAATGGATTTGGAGCATGGAGACGATTATCTCGGGATTGCAAGATAACCAAACAAAACTTTTAGTGGATTTCTACTTATTTTATTAAATATCATCTCCACCAAACAGGACAAGCTTGCATCTGTTATAGTTTTGGAGAAAAATGTGTTCATTTCATGTATGCGCGAAATGCCTTAAAAATGGCTTTAAAATGGATTTGGAGCATGGAGACGATTATCTCGGGATTGCAAGATAACCAAACAAAACTTTTAGTGGATTTCTACTTATTTTATTAAATATCATCTCCACCAAACAGGACAAGCTTGCATCTGTTATAGTTTTGGAGAAAAATGTGTTCATTTCATGTATGCGCGAAATGCCTTAAAAATGGCTTTAAAATGGATTTGGAGCATGGAGACGATTATCTCGGGATTGCAAGATAACCAAACAAAACTTTTAGTGGATTTCTACTTATTTTATTAAATATCATCTCCACCAAACAGGACAAGCTTGCATCTGTTATAGTTTTGGAGAAAAATGTGTTCATTTCATGTATGCGCGAAATGCCTTAAAAATGGCTTTAAAATGGATTTGGAGCATGGAGACGATTATCTCGGGATTGCAAGATAACCAAACAAAACTTTTAGTGGATTTCTACTTATTTTATTAAATATCATCTCCACCAAACAGGACAAGCTTGCATCTGTTATAGTTTTGGAGAAAAATGTGTTCATTTCATGTATGCGCGAAATGCCTTAAAAATGGCTTTAAAATGGATTTGGAGCATGGAGACGATTATCTCGGGATTGCAAGATAACCAAACAAAACTTTTAGTGGATTTCTACTTATTTTATTAAATATCATCTCCACCAAACAGGACAAGCTTGCATCTGTTATAGTTTTGGAGAAAAATGTGTTCATTTCATGTATGCGCGAAATGCCTTAAAAATGGCTTTAAAATGGATTTGGAGCATGGAGACGATTATCTCGGGATTGCAAGATAACCAAACAAAACTTTTAGTGGATTTCTACTTATTTTATTAAATATCATCTCCACCAAACAGGACAAGCTTGCATCTGTTATAGTTTTGGAGAAAAATGTGTTCATTTCATGTATGCGCGAAATGCCTTAAAAATGGCTTTAAAATGGATTTGGAGCATGGAGACGATTATCTCGGGATTGCAAGATAACCAAACAAAACTTTTAGTGGATTTCTACTTATTTTATTAAATATCATCTCCACCAAACAGGACAAGCTTGCATCTGTTAAAGTTTTGGAGAAAAATGTGTTCATTTCATGTATGCGCGAAATGCCTTAAAAATGTCTTTAACATGGATTTGGAGCATGGAGACGATTATCTCGGGATTGCAAGATAACCAAACAAAACTTTTAGTGGATTTCTACTTATTTTATTAAATATCATCTCCACCAAACAGGACAAGCTTGCATCTGTTATAGTTTTGGAGAAAAATGTGTTCATTTCATGTATGCGCGAAATGCCTTAAAAATGGCTTTAAAATGGATTTGGAGCATGGAGACGATTATCTCGGGATTGCAAGATAACCAAACAAAACTTTTAGTGGATTTCTACTTATTTTATTAAATATCATCTCCACCAAACAGGACAAGCTTGCATCTGTTATAGTTTTGGAGAAAAATGTGTTCATTTCATGTATGCGCGAAATGCCTTAAAAATGGCTTTAAAATGGATTTGGAGCATGGAGACGATTATCTCGGGATTGCAAGATAACCAAACAAAACTTTTAGTGGATTTCTACTTATTTTATTAAATATCATCTCCACCAAACAGGACAAGCTTGCATCTGTTATAGTTTTGGAGAAAAATGTGTTCATTTCATGTATGCGCGAAATGCCTTAAAAATGGCTTTAAAATGGATTTGGAGCATGGAGACGATTATCTCGGGATTGCAAGATAACCAAACAAAACTTTTAGTGGATTTCTACTTATTTTATTAAATATCATCTCCACCAAACAGGACAAGCTTGCATCTGTTATAGTTTTGGAGAAAAATGTGTTCATTTCATGTATGCGCGAAATGCCTTAAAAATGGCTTTAAAATGGATTTGGAGCATGGAGACGATTATCTCGGGATTGCAAGATAACCAAACAAAACTTTTAGTGGATTTCTACTTATTTTATTAAATATCATCTCCACCAAACAGGACAAGCTTGCATCTGTTATAGTTTTGGAGAAAAATGTGTTCATTTCATGTATGCGCGAAATGCCTTAAAAATGGCTTTAAAATGGATTTGGAGCATGGAGACGATTATCTCGGGATTACAAGATAACCAAACAAAACTTTTAGTGGATTTCTACTTATTTTATTAAATATCATCTCCACCAAACAGGACAAGCTTGCATCTGTTATAGTTTTGGAGAAAAATGTGTTCATTTCATGTATGCGCGAAATGCCTTAAAAATGGCTTTAAAATGGATTTGGAGCATGGAGACGATTATCTCGGGATTGCAAGATAACCAAACAAAACTTTTAGTGGATTTCTACTTATTTTATTAAATATCATCTCCACCAAACAGGACAAGCTTGCATGTGTTATAGTTTTGGAGAAAAATGTGTTCATTTCATGTATGCGCAAAATGCCTTAAAAATGGCTTTAAAATGGATTTGGAGCATGGAGACGATTATATCAGGATGGCAATATAAACAAACGAAACTTTTAGTAGATTTCTACTTATTTTATTAAATATTATCTCCACCAAACAGGACAAGCTTGCATCTGTTATAGTTTTGGAGAAAAATGTGTTCATTTCATGTATGCGCGAAATGCCTTAAAAATGGCTTTAAAATGGATTTGGAGCATGGAGACGATTATCTCGGGATTGCAAGATAACCAAACAAAACTTTTAGTGGATTTCTACTTATTTTATTAAATATCATCTCCACCAAACAGGACAAGCTTGCATCTGTTATAGTTTTGGAGAAAAATGTGTTCATTTCATGTATGCGCGAAATGCCTTAAAAATGGCTTTAAAATGGATTTGGAGCATGGAGACGATTATCTCGGGATTGCAAGATAACCAAACAAAACTTTTAGTGGATTTCTACTTATTTTATTAAATATCATCTCCACCAAACAGGACAAGCTTGCATCTGTTATAGTTTTGGAGAAAAATGTGTTCATTTCATGTATGCGCGAAATGCCTTAAAAATGGCTTTAAAATGGATTTGGAGCATAAAGACGATTATCTCGGGATTGCAAGATAACCAAACAAAACTTTTAGTGGATTTCTACTTATTTTATTAAATATCATCTCCACCAAACAGGACAAGCTTGCATCTGTTATAGTTTTGGAGAAAAATGTGTTCATTTCATGTATGCGCGAAATGCCTTAAAAATGGCTTTAAAATGGATTTGGAGCATGGAGACGATTATCTCGGGATTGCAAGATAACCAAACAAAACTTTTAGTGGATTTCTACTTATTTTATTAAATATCATCTCCACCAAACAGGACAAGCTTGCATCTGTTATAGTTTTGGAGAAAAATGTGTTCATTTCATGTATGCGCGAAATGCCTTAAAAATGGCTTTAAAATAGATTTGGAGCATGGAGACGATTATCTCGGGATTGCAATATAACCAAACAAAACTTTTAGTGGATTTCTACTTATTTTATTAAATATCATCTCCACCAAACAGGACAAGCTTGCATCTGTTATAGTTTTGGAGAAAAATGTGTTCATTTCATGTATGCGCGAAATGCCTTAAAAATGGCTTTAAAATGGATTTGGAGCATGGAGACGATTATCTCGGGATTGCAAGATAACCAAACAAAACTTTTAGTGGATTTCTACTTATTTTATTAAATATCATCTCCACCAAACAGGACAAGCTTGCATCTGTTATAGTTTTGGAGAAAAATGTGTTCATTTCATGTATGCGCGAAATGCCTTAAAAATGGCTTTAAAATGGATTTGGAGCATGGAGACGATTATCTCGG
The DNA here is from genome assembly GCF_048569485.1 of Anomaloglossus baeobatrachus. Lineage (NCBI taxonomy): Eukaryota > Metazoa > Chordata > Amphibia > Anura > Aromobatidae > Anomaloglossus > Anomaloglossus baeobatrachus. Next base: position 14,702 of record NW_027442374.1, read on the forward strand.
GATTGCAAGATAACCAAACAAAACTTTTAGTGGATTTCTACTTATTTTATTAAATATCATCTCCACCAAACAGGACAAGCTTGCATCTGTTATAGTTTTGGAGAAAAATGTGTTCATTTCATGTATGCGCGAAATGCCTTAAAAATGGCTTTAAAATGGATTTGGAGCATGGAGACGATTATCTCGGGATTGCAAGATAACCAAACAAAACTTTTAGTGGATTTCTACTTATTTTATTAAATATCATCTCCACCAAACAGGACAAGCTTGCATCTGTTATAGTTTTGGAGAAAAATGTGTTCATTTCATGTATGCGCGAAATGCCTTAAAAATGGCTTTAAAATGGATTTGGAGCATGGAGACGATTATCTCGGGATTGCAAGATAACCAAACAAAACTTTTAGTGGATTTCTACTTATTTTATTAAATATCATCTCCACCAAACAGGACAAGCTTGCATCTGTTATAGTTTTGGAGAAAAATGTGTTCATTTCATGTATGCGCGAAATGCCTTAAAAATGGCTTTAAAATGGATTTGGAGCATGGAGACGATTATCTCGGGATTGCAAGATAACCAAACAAAACTTTTAGTGGATTTCTACTTATTTTATTAAATATCATCTCCACCAAACAGGACAAGCTTGCATCTGTTATAGTTTTGGAGAAAAATGTGTTCATTTCATGTATGCGCGAAATGCCTTAAAAATGGCTTTAAAATGGATTTGGAGCATGGAGACGATTATCTCGGGATTGCAAGATAACCAAACAAAACTTTTAGTGGATTTCTACTTATTTTATTAAATATCATCTCCACCAAACAGGACAAGCTTGCATGTGTTATAGTTTTGGAGAAAAATGTGTTCATTTCATGTATGCGCAAAATGCCTTAAAAATGGCTTTAAAATGGATTTGGAGCATGGAGACGATTATATCAGGATGGCAATATAAACAAACGAAACTTTTAGTAGATTTCTACTTATTTTATTAAATATTATCTCCACCAAACAGGACAAGCTTGCATCTGTTATAGTTTTGGAGAAAAATGTGTTCATTTCATGTATGCGCGAAATGCCTTAAAAATGGCTTTAAAATGGATTTGGAGCATGGAGACGATTATCTCGGGATTGCAAGATAACCAAACAAAACTTTTAGTGGATTTCTACTTATTTTATTAAATATCATCTCCACCAAACAGGACAAGCTTGCATCTGTTATAGTTTTGGAGAAAAATGTGTTCATTTCATGTATGCGCGAAATGCCTTAAAAATGGCTTTAAAATGGATTTGGAGCATGGAGACGATTATCTCGGGATTGCAAGATAACCAAACAAAACTTTTAGTGGATTTCTACTTATTTTATTAAATATCATCTCCACCAAGCAGGACAAGCTTGCATCTGTTATAGTTTTGGAGAAAAATGTGTTCATTTCATGTATGCGCGAAATGCCTTAAAAATGGCTTTAAAATGGATTTGGAGCATGGAGACGATTATCTCGGGATTGCAAGATAACCAAACAAAACTTTTAGTGGATTTCTACTTATTTTATTAAATATCATCTCCACCAAACAGGACAAGCTTGCATCTGTTAAAGTTTTGGAGAAAAATGTGTTCATTTCATGTATGCGCGAAATGCCTTAAAAATGGCTTTAAAATGGATTTGGAGCATGGAGACGATTATCTCGGGATTGCAATATAACCAAACAAAACTTTTAGTGGATTTCTACTTATTTTATTAAATATCATCTCCACCAAACAGGACAAGCTTGCATCTGTTATAGTTTTGGAGAAAAATGTGTTCATTTCATGTATGCGCAAAATGCCTTTGAAATGGCTTTAAAATGGATTTGGAGCATGGAGACGATTATCTCGGGATTGCAAGATAACCAAACAAAACTTTTAGTGGATTTCTACTTATTTTATTAAATATCATCTCCACCAAACAGGACAAGCTTGCATCTGTTATAGTTTTGGAGAAAAATGTGTTCATTTCATGTATGCGCGAAATGCCTTAAAAATGGCTTTAAAATGGATTTGGAGCATGGAGACGATTATCTCGGGATTGCAAGATAACCAAACAAAACTTTTAGTGGATTTCTACTTATTTTATTATATATCATCTCCACCAAACAGGACAAGCTTGCATCTGTTATAGTTTTGGAGAAAAATGTGTTCATTTCATGTATGCGCGAAATGCCTTAAAAATGGCTTTAAAATGGATTTGGAGCATGGAGACGATTATCTCGGGATTGCAAGATAACCAAACAAAACTTTTAGTGGATTTCTACTTATTTTATTAAATATCATCTCCACCAAACAGGACAAGCTTGCATCTGTTATAGTTTTGGAGAAAAATGTGTTCATTTCATGTATGCGCGAAATGCCTTAAAAATGGCTTTAAAATGGATTTGGAGCATGGAGACGATTATCTCGGGATTGCAAGATAACCAAACAAAACTTTTAGTGGATTTCTACTTATTTTATTAAATATCTTCTCCACCAAACAGGACAAGCTTGCATCTGTTATAGTTTTGGAGAAAAATGTGTTCATTTCATGTATGCGCGAAATGCCTTAAAAATGGCTTTAAAATGGATTTGGAGCATGGAGACGATTATCTCGGGATTGCAAGATAACCAAACAAAACTTTTAGTGGATTTCTACTTATTTTATTAAATATCATCTCCACCAAACAGGACAAGCTTGCATCTGTTATAGTTTTGGAGAAAAATGTGTTCATTTCATGTATGCGCGAAATGCCTTAAAAATGGCTTTAAAATGGATTTGGAGCATGGAGACGATTATCTCGGGATTGCAATATAACCAAACAAAACTTTTAGTGGATTTCTACTTATTTTATTAAATATCATCTCCACCAAACAGGACAAGCTTGCATCTGTTATAGTTTTGGAGAAAAATGTGTTCATTTCATGTATGCGCGAAATGCCTTAAAAATGGCTTTAAAATGGATTTGGAGCATGGAGACGATTATCTCGGGATTGCAAGATAACCAAACAAAACTTTTAGTGGATTTCTACTTATTTTATTAAATATCATCTCCACCAAACAGGACAAGCTTGCATCTGTTATAGTTTTGGAGAAAAATGTGTTCATTTCATGTATGCGCGAAATGCCTTAAAAATGGCTTTAAAATGGATTTGGAGCATGGAGACGATTATCTCGGGATTGCAAGATAACCAAACAAAACTTTTAGTGGATTTCTACTTATTTTATTAAATATCATCTCCACCAAACAGGACAAGCTTGCATCTGTTATAGTTTTGGAGAAAAATGTGTTCATTTCATGTATGCGCGAAATGCCTTAAAAATGGCTTTAAAATGGATTTGGAGCATGGAGACGATTATCTCGGGATTGCAAGATAACCAAACAAAACTTTTAGTGGATTTCTACTTATTTTATTAAATATCATCTCCACCAAACAGGACAAGCTTGCATCTGTTATAGTTTTGGAGAAAAATGTGTTCATTTCATGTATGCGCGAAATGCCTTAAAAATGGCTTTAAAATGGATTTGGAGCATGGAGACGATTATCTCGGGATTGCAAGATAACCAAACAAAACTTTTAGTGGATTTCTACTTATTTTATTAAATATCATCTCCACCAAACAGGACAAGCTTGCATCTGTTATAGTTTTGGAGAAAAATGTGTTCATTTCATGTATGCGCGAAATGCCTTAAAAATGGCTTTAAAATGGATTTGGAGCATGGAGACGATTATCTCGGGATTGCAAGATAACCAAACAAAACTTTTAGTGGATTTCTACTTATTTTATTAAATATCATCTCCACCAAACAGGACAAGCTTGCATCTGTTATAGTTTTGGAGAAAAATGTGTTCATTTCATGTATGCGCGAAATGCCTTAAAAATGGCTTTAAAATGGATTTGGAGCATGGAGACGATTATCTCGGGATTACAAGATAACCAAACAAAACTTTTAGTGGATTTCTACTTATTTTATTAAATATCATCTCCACCAAACAGGACAAGCTTGCATCTGTTATAGTTTTGGAGAAAAATGTGTTCATTTCATGTATGCGCGAAATGCCTTAAAAATGGCTTTAAAATGGATTTGGAGCATGGAGACGATTATCTCGGGATTGCAAGATAACCAAACAAAACTTTTAGTGGATTTCTACTTATTTTATTAAATATCATCTCCACCAAACAGGACAAGCTTGCATGTGTTATAGTTTTGGAGAAAAATGTGTTCATTTCATGTATGCGCAAAATGCCTTAAAAATGGCTTTAAAATGGATTTGGAGCATGGAGACGATTATATCAGGATGGCAATATAAACAAACGAAACTTTTAGTAGATTTCTACTTATTTTATTAAATATTATCTCCACCAAACAGGACAAGCTTGCATCTGTTATAGTTTTGGAGAAAAATGTGTTCATTTCATGTATGCGCGAAATGCCTTAAAAATGGCTTTAAAATGGATTTGGAGCATGGAGACGATTATCTCGGGATTGCAAGATAACCAAACAAAACTTTTAGTGGATTTCTACTTATTTTATTAAATATCATCTCCACTAAACAGGACAAGCTTGCATCTGTTATAGTTTTGGAGAAAAATGTGTTCATTTCATGTATGCGCGAAATGCCTTAAAAATGGCTTTAAAATGGATTTGGAGCATGGAGACGATTATCTCGGGATTGCAAGATAACCAAACAAAACTTTTAGTGGATTTCTACTTATTTTATTAAATATCATCTCCACCAAACAGGACAAGCTTGCATCTGTTATAGTTTTGGAGAAAAATGTGTTCATTTCATGTATGCGCGAAATGCCTTAAAAATGGCTTTAAAATGGATTTGGAGCATGGAGACGATTATCTCGGGATTGCAAGATAACCAAACAAAACTTTTAGTGGATTTCTACTTATTTTATTAAATATCATCTCCACCAAACAGGACAAGCTTGCATCTGTTATAGTTTTGGAGAAAAATGTGTTCATTTCATGTATGCGCGAAATGCCTTAAAAATGGCTTTAAAATGGATTTGGAGCATGGAGACGATTATCTCGGGATTGCAAGATAACCAAACAAAACTTTTAGTGGATTTCTACTTATTTTATTAAATATCATCTCCACCAAACAGGACAAGCTTGCATCTGTTATAGTTTTGGAGAAAAATGTGTTCATTTCATGTATGCGCGAAATGCCTTAAAAATGGCTTTAAAATGGATTTGGAGCATGGAGACGATTATCTCGGGATTGCAAGATAACCAAACAAAACTTTTAGTGGATTTCTACTTATTTTATTAAATATCATCTCCACCAAACAGGACAAGCTTGCATCTGTTATAGTTTTGGAGAAAAATGTGTTCATTTCATGTATGCGCGAAATGCCTTAAAAATGGCTTTAAAATGGATTTGGAGCATGGAGACGATTATCTCGGGATTGCAAGATAACCAAACAAAACTTTTAGTGGATTTCTACTTATTTTATTAAATATCATCTCCACCAAACAGGACAAGCTTGCATCTGTTATAGTTTTGGAGAAAAATGTGTTCATTTCATGTATGCGCGAAATGCCTTAAAAATGGCTTTAAAATGGATTTGGAGCATGGAGACGATTATCTCGGGATTGCAAGATAACCAAACAAAACTTTTAGTGGATTTCTACTTATTTTATTAAATATCATCTCCACCAAACAGGACAAGCTTGCATCTGTTATAGTTTTGGAGAAAAATGTGTTCATTTCATGTATGCGCGAAATGCCTTAAAAATGGCTTTAAAATGGATTTGGAGCATGGAGACGATTATCTCGGGATTGCAATATAACCAAACAAAACTTTTAGTGGATTTCTTCTTATTTTATTAAATATCATCTCCATCAAACAGGACAAGCTTGCATCTGTTATAGTTTTGGAGAAAAATGTGTTCATTTCATGTATGCGCGAAATGCCTTAAAAATGGCTTTAAAATGGATTTGGAGCATGGAGACGATTATCTCGGGATTGCAAGATAACCAAACAAAACTTTTAGTGGATTTCTACTTATTTTATTAAATATCATCTCCACCAAACAGGACAAGCTTGCATCTGTTATAGTTTTGGAGAAAAATGTGTTCATTTCATGTATGCGCGAAATGCCTTAAAAATGGCTTTAAAATGGATTTGGAGCATGGAGACGATTATCTCGGGATTGCAAGATAACCAAATAAAACTTTTAGTGGATTTCTACTTATTTTATTAAATATCATCTCCACCAAACAGGACAAGCTTGCATCTGTTACAGTTTTGGAGAAAAATGTGTTCATTTCATGTATGCGCGAAATGCCTTAAAAATGGCTTTAAAATGGATTTGGAGCATGGAGACGATTATCTCGGGATTGCAAGATAACCAAACAAAACTTTTAGTGGATTTCTACTTATTTTAATAAATATCATCTCCACCAAACAGGACAAGCTTGCATCTGTTATAGTTTTGGAGAAAAATGTGTTCATTTCATGTATGCGCGAAATGCCTTAAAAATGGCTTTAAAATGGATTTGGAGCATGGAGACGATTATCTCGGGATTGCAAGATAACCAAACAAAACTTTTAGTGGATTTCTACTTATTTTATTAAATATCATCTCCACCAAACAGGACAAGCTTGCATCTGTTATAGTTTTGGAGAAAAATGTGTTCATTTCATGTATGCGCGAAATGCCTTAAAAATGGCTTTAAAATGGATTTGGAGCATGGAGACGATTATCTCGGGATTGCAAGATAACCAAACAAAACTTTTAGTGGATTTCTACTTATTTTATTAAATATCATCTCCACCAAACAGGACAAGCTTGCATCTGTTATAGTTTTGGAGAAAAATGTGTTCATTTCATGTATGCGCGTAATGCCTTAAAAATGGCTTTAAAATGGATTTGGAGCATGGAGACGATTATCTCGGGATTGCAAGATAACCAAACAAAACTTTTAGTGGATTTCTACTTATTTTATTAAATATCATCTCCACCAAACAGGACAAGCTTGCATCTGTTATAGTTTTGGAGAAAAATGTGTTCATTTCATGTATGCGCGAAATGCCTTAAAAATGGCTTTAAAATGGATTTGGAGCATGGAGACGATTATCTCGGGATTGCAAGATAACCAAACAAAACTTTTAGTGGATTTCTACTTATTTTATTAAATATCATCTCCACCAAACAGGACAAGCTTGCATCTGTTATAGTTTTGGAGAAAAATGTGTTCATTTCATGTATGCGCGAAATGCCTTAAAAATGGCTTTAAAATGGATTTGGAGCATGGAGACGATTATCTCGGGATTGCAAGATAACCAAACAAAACTTTTAGTGGATTTCTACTTATTTTATTAAATATCATCTCCACCAAACAGGACAAGCTTGCATCTGTTATAGTTTTGGAGAAAAATGTGTTCATTTCATGTATGCGCGAAATGCCTTAAAAATGGCTTTAAAATGGATTTGGAGCATGGAGACGATTATCTCGGGATTGCAAGATAACCAAACAAAACTTTTAGTGGATTTCTACTTATTTTATTAAATATCATCTCCACCAAACAGGACAAGCTTGCATGTGTTATAGTTTTGGAGAAAAATGTGTTCATTTCATGTATGCGCAAAATGCCTTAAAAATGGCTTTAAAATGGATTTGGAGCATGGAGACGATTATATCAGGATGGCAATATAAACAAACGAAACTTTTAGTAGATTTCTACTTATTTTATTAAATATTATCTCCACCAAACAGGACAAGCTTGCATCTGTTATAGTTTTGGAGAAAAATGTGTTCATTTCATGTATGCGCGAAATGCCTTAAAAATGGCTTTAAAATGGATTTGGAGCATGGAGACGATTATCTCGGGATTGCAAGATAACCAAACAAAACTTTTAGTGGATTTCTACTTATTTTATTAAATATCATCTCCACCAAACAGGACAAGCTTGCATCTGTTATAGTTTTGGAGAAAAATGTGTTCATTTCATGTATGCGCGAAATGCCTTAAAAATGGCTTTAAAATGGATTTGGAGCATGGAGACGATTATCTCGGGATTGCAAGATAACCAAACAAAACTTTTAGTGGATTTCTACTTATTTTATTAAATATCATCTCCACCAAACAGGACAAGCTTGCATCTGTTATAGTTTTGGAGAAAAATGTGTTCATTTCATGTATGCGCGAAATGCCTTAAAAATGGCTTTAAAATGGATTTGGAGCATGGAGACGATTATCTCGGGATTGCAAGATAACCAAACAAAACTTTTAGTGGATTTCTACTTATTTTATTAAATATCATCTCCACCAAACAGGACAAGCTTGCATCTGTTATAGTTTTGGAGAAAAATGTGTTCATTTCATGTATGCGCGAAATGCCTTAAAAATGGCTTTAAAATGGATTTGGAGCATGGAGACGATTATCTCGGGATTGCAATATAACCAAACAAAACTTTTAGTGGATTTCTACTTATTTTATTAAATATCATCTCCACCAAACAGGACAAGCTTGCATCTGTTATAGTTTTGGAGAAAAATGTGTTCATTTCATGTATGCGCGAAATGCCTTAAAAATGGCTTTAAAATGGATTTGGAGCATGGAGACGATTATCTCGGGATTGCAAAATAACCAAACAAAACTTTTAGTGGATTTCTACTTATTTTATTAAATATCATCTCCACCAAACAGGACAAGCTTGCATGTGTTATAGTTTTGGAGAAAAATGTGTTCATTTCATGTATGCGCAAAATGCCTTTGAAATGGCTTTAAAATGGATTTGGAGCATGGAGACGATTATCTCGGGATTGCAAGATAACCAAACAAAACTTTTAGTGGATTTCTACTTATTTTATTAAATATCATCTCCACCAAACAGGACAAGCTTGCATCTGTTATAGTTTTGGAGAAAAATGTGTTCATTTCATGTATGCGCGAAATGCCTTAAAAATGGCTTTAAAATGGATTTGGAGCATGGAGACGATTATCTCGGGATTGCAAGATAACCAAACAAAACTTTTAGTGGATTTCTACTTATTTTATTAAATATCATCTCCACCAAACAGGACAAGCTTGTATCTGTTATAGTTTTGGAGAAAAATGTGTTCATTTCATGTATGCGCGAAATGCCTTAAAAATGGCTTTAAAATGGATTTGGAGCATGGAGACGATTATCTCGGGATTGCAAGATAACCAAACAAAACTTTTAGTGGATTTCTACTTATTTTATTAAATATCATCTCCACCAAACAGGACAAGCTTGCATCTGTTATAGTTTTGGGGAAAAATGTGTTCATTTCATGTATGCGCGAAATGCCTTAAAAATGGCTTTAAAATGGATTTGGAGCATGGAGACGATTATCTCGGGATTGCAAGATAACCAAACAAAACTTTTAGTGGATTTCTACTTATTTTATTAAATATCATCTCCACCAAACAGGACAAGCTTGCATCTGTTATAGTTTTGGAGAAAAATGTGTTCATTTCATGTATGCGCGAAATGCCTTAAAAATGGCTTTAAAATGGATTTGGAGCATGGAGACGATTATCTCGGGATTGCAAGATAACCAAACAAAACTTTTAGTGGATTTCTACTTATTTTATTAAATATCATCTCCACCAAACAGGACAAGCTTGCATCTGTTATAGTTTTGGAGAAAAATGTGTTCATTTCATGTATGCGCGAAATGCCTTAAAAATGGCTTTAAAATGGATTTGGAGCATGGAGACGATTATCTCGGGATTGCAATATAACCAAACAAAACTTTTAGTGGATTTCTACTTATTTTATTAAATATCATCTCCACCAAACAGGACAAGCTTGCATCTGTTATAGTTTTGGAGAAAAATGTGTTCATTTCATGTATGCGCGAAATGCCTTAAAAATGGCTTTAAAATGGATTTGGATCATGGAGACGATTATCTCGGGATTGCAAGATAACCAAACAAAACTTTTAGTGGATTTCTACTTATTTTATTAAATATCATCTCCACCAAACAGGACAAGCTTGCATCTGTTATAGTTTTGGAGAAAAATGTGTTCATTTCATGTATGCGCGAAATGCCTTAAAAATGGCTTTAAAATGGATTTGGAGCATGGAGACGATTATCTCGGGATTGCAAGATAACCAAACAAAACTTTTAGTGGATTTCTACTTATTTTATTAAATATCATCTCCACCAAACAGGACAAGCTTGCATCTGTTATAGTTTTGGAGAAAAATGTGTTCATTTCATGTATGCGCGAAATGCCTTAAAAATGGCTTTAAAATGGATTTGGAGCATGGAGACGATTATCTCGGGATTGCAAGATAACCAAACAAAACTTTTAGTGGATTTCTACTTATTTTATTAAATATCATCTCCACCAAACAGGACAAGCTTGCATCTGTTATAGTTTTGGAGAAAAATGTGTTCATTTCATGTATGCGCGAAATGCCTTAAAAATGGCTTTAAAATGGATTTGGAGCATGGAGACGATTATCTCGGGATTGCAAGATAACCAAACAAAACTTTTAGTGGATTTCTACTTATTTTATTAAATATCATCTCCACCAAACAGGACAAGCTTGCATGTGTTATAGTTTTGGAGAAAAATGTGTTCATTTCATGTATGCGCGAAATGCCTTAAAAATGGCTTTAAAATGGATTTGGAGCATGGAGACGATTATCTCGGGATTGCAATATAACCAAACAAAACTTTTAGTGGATTTCTACTTATTTTATTAAATATCATCTCCACCAAACAGGACAAGCTTGCATCTGTTATAGTTTTGGAGAAAAATGTGTTCATTTCATGTATGCGCGAAATGCCTTAAAAATGGCTTTAAAATGGATTTGGAGCATGGAGACGATTATCTCGGGATTGCAATATAACCAAACAAAACTTTTAGTGGATTTCTACTTATTTTAATAAATATCATCTCCACCAAACAGGACAAGCTTGCATCTGTTATAGTTTTGGAGAAAAATGTGTTCATTTCATGTATGCGCGAAATGCCTTAAAAATGGCTTTAAAATGGATTTGGAGCATGGAGACGATTATCTCAGGATGGCAATATAAACAAACGAAACTTTTAGTGGATTTCTACTTATTTTATTAAATATTATCTCCACCAAACAGGACAAGCTTGCATCTGTTATAGTTTTGGGGAAAAATGTGTTCATTTCATGTATGCGCGAAATGCCTTAAAAATGGCTTTAAAATGGATTTGGAGCATGGAGACGATTATCTCGGGATTGCAAGATAACCAAACAAAACTTTTAGTGGATTTCTACTTATTTTATTAAATATCATCTCCACCAAACAGGACAAGCTTGCATCTGTTATAGTTTTGGAGAAAAATGTGTTCATTTCATGTATGCGCGAAATGCCTTAAAAATGGCTTTAAAATGGATTTGGAGCATGGAGACGATTATCTCGGGATTGCAAGATAACCAAACAAAACTTTTAGTGGATTTCTACTTATTTTATTAAATATCATCTCCACCAAACAGGACAAGCTTGCATCTGTTATAGTTTTGGAGAAAAATGTGTTCATTTCATGTATGCGCGAAATGCCTTAAAAATGGCTTTAAAATGGATTTGGAGCATGGAGACGATTATCTCGGGATTGCAAGATAACCAAACAAAACTTTTAGTGGATTTCTACTTATTTTATTAAATATCATCTCCACCAAACAGGACAAGCTTGCATCTGTTATAGTTTTGGAGAAAAATGTGTTCATTTCATGTATGCGCGAAATGCCTTAAAAATGGCTTTAAAATGGATTTGGAGCATGGAGACGATTATCTCGGGATTGCAAGATAACCAAACAAAACTTTTAGTGGATTTCTACTTATTTTATTAAATATCATCTCCACCAAACAGGACAAGCTTGCATCTGTTATAGTTTTGGAGAAAAATGTGTTCATTTCATGTATGCGCGAAATGCCTTAAAAATGGCTTTAAAATGGATTTGGAGCATGGAGACGATTATCTCGGGATTGCAAGATAACCAAACAAAACTTTTAGTGGATTTCTACTTATTTTATTAAATATCATCTCCACCAAACAGGACAAGCTTGCATGTGTTATAGTTTTGGAGAAAAATGTGTTCATTTCATGTATGCGCGAAATGCCTTAAAAATGGCTTTAAAATGGATTTGGAGCATGGAGACGATTATCTCGGGATTGCAATATAACCAAACAAAACTTTTAGTGGATTTCTACTTATTTTATTAAATATCATCTCCACCAAACAGGACAAGCTTGCATCTGTTATAGTTTTGGAGAAAAATGTGTTCATTTCATGTATGCGCGAAATGCCTTAAAAATGGCTTTAAAATGGATTTGGAGCATGGAGACGATTATCTCGGGATTGCAATATAACCAAACAAAACTTTTAGTGGATTTCTACTTATTTTAATAAATATCATCTCCACCAAACAGGACAAGCTTGCATCTGTTATAGTTTTGGAGAAAAATGTGTTCATTTCATGTATGCGCGAAATGCCTTAAAAATGGCTTTAAAATGGATTTGGAGCATGGAGACGATTATCTCAGGATGGCAATATAAACAAACGAAACTTTTAGTGGATTTCTACTTATTTTATTAAATATTATCTCCACCAAACAGGACAAGCTTGCATCTGTTATAGTTTTGGGGAAAAATGTGTTCATTTCATGTATGCGCGAAATGCCTTAAAAATGGCTTTAAAATGGATTTGGAGCATGGAGACGATTATCTCGGGATTGCAAGATAACCAAACAAAACTTTTAGTGGATTTCTACTTATTTTATTAAATATCATCTCCACCAAACAGGACAAGCTTGCATCTGTTATAGTTTTGGAGAAAAATGTGTTCATTTCATGTATGCGCGAAATGCCTTAAAAATGGCTTTAAAATGGATTTGGAGCATGGAGACGATTATCTCGGGATTGCAAGATAACCAAACAAAACTTTTAGTGGATTTCTACTTATTTTATTAAATATCATCTCCACCAAACAGGACAAGCTTGCATCTGTTATAGTTTTGGAGAAAAATGTGTTCATTTCATGTATGCGCGAAATGCCTTAAAAATGGCTTTAAAATGGATTTGGAGCATGGAGACGATTATCTCGGGATTGCAAGATAACCAAACAAAACTTTTAGTGGATTTCTACTTATTTTATTAAATATCATCTCCACCAAACAGGACAAGCTTGCATCTGTTATAGTTTTGGAGAAAAATGTGTTCATTTCATGTATGCGCGAAATGCCTTAAAAATGGCTTTAAAATGGATTTGGAGCATGGAGACGATTATCTCGGGATTGCAAGATAACCAAACAAAACTTTTAGTGGATTTCTACTTATTTTATTAAATATCATCTCCACCAAACAGGACAAGCTTGCATCTGTTATAGTTTTGGAGAAAAATGTGTTCATTTCATGTATGCGCGAAATGCCTTAAAAATGGCTTTAAAATGGATTTGGAGCATGGAGACGATTATCTCGGGATTGCAAGATAACCAAACAAAACTTTTAGTGGATTTCTACTTATTTTATTAAATATCATCTCCACCAAACAGGACAAGCTTGCATCTGTTATAGTTTTGGAGAAAAATGTGTTCATTTCATGTATGCGCGAAATGCCTTAAAAATGGCTTTAAAATGGATTTGGAGCATGGAGACGATTATCTCGGGATTGCAAGATAACCAAACAAAACTTTTAGTGGATTTCTACTTATTTTATTAAATATCATCTCCACCAAACAGGACAAGCTTGCATGTGTTATAGTTTTGGAGAAAAATGTGTTCATTTCATGTATGCGCGAAATGCCTTAAAAATGGCTTTAAAATGGATTTGGAGCATGGAGACGATTATCTCGGGATTGCAAGATAACCAAACAAAACTTTTAGTGGATTTCTACTTATTTTATTAAATATCATCTCCACCGAACAGGACAAGCTTGCATCTGTTATAGTTTTGGAGAAAAATGTGTTCATTTCATGTATGCGCGAAATGCCTTAAAAATGGCTTTAAAATGGATTTGGAGCATGGAGACGATTATCTCGGGATTGCAGTATAACCAAACAAAACTTTTAGTGGATTTCTACTTATTTTTTTAAATATCATCTTTACCAAACAGGACAAGCTTGCATCTGTTATAGTTTTGGAGAAAAATGTGTTCATTTCATGTATGCGCGAAATGCCTTAAAAATGGCTTTAAAATGGATTTGGAGCATGGAGACGATTATCTCGGGATTGCAAGATAACCAAACAAAACTTTTAGTGGATTTCTACTTATTTTATTAAATATCATCTCCACCAAACAGGACAAGCTTGCATCTGTTATAGTTTTGGAGAAAAATGTGTTCATTTCATGTATGCGCGAAATGCCTTAAAAATGGCTTTAAAATGGATTTGGAGCATGGAGACGATTATCTCAGGATGGCAATATAAACAAACGAAACTTTTAGTGGATTTCTACTTATTTTATTAAATATTATCTCCACCAAACAGGACAAGCTTGCATCTGTTATAGTTTTGGAGAAAAATGTGTTCATTTCATGTATGCGCGAAATGCCTTAAAAATGGCTTTAAAATGGATTTGGAGCATGGAGACGATTATCTCGGGATTGCAAGATAACCAAACAAAACTTTTAGTGGATTTCTACTTATTTTATTAAATATCATCTCCACCAAACAGGACAAGCTTGCATCTGTTATAGTTTTGGAGAAAAATGTGTTCATTTCATGTATGCGCGAAATGCCTTAAAAATGGCTTTAAAATGGATTTGGAGCATGGAGACGATTATCTCGGGATTGCAAGATAACCAAACAAAACTTTTAGTGGATTTCTACTTATTTTATTAAATATCATCTCCACCAAACAGGACAAGCTTGCATCTGTTATAGTTTTGGAGAAAAATGTGTTCATTTCATGTATGCGCGAAATGCCTTAAAAATGGCTTTAAAATGGATTTGGAGCATGGAGACGATTATCTCGGGATTGCAAGATAACCAAACAAAACTTTTAGTGGATTTCTACTTATTTTATTAAATATCATCTCCACCAAACAGGACAAGCTTGCATCTGTTATAGTTTTGGAGAAAAATGTGTTCATTTCATGTATGCGCGAAATGCCTTAAAAATGGCTTTAAAATGGATTTGGAGCATGGAGACGATTATCTCGGGATTGCAAGATAACCAAACAAAACTTTTAGTGGATTTCTACTTATTTTATTAAATATCATCTCCACCAAACAGGACAAGCTTGCATGTGTTATAGTTTTGGAGAAAAATGTGTTCATTTCATGTATGCGCAAAATGCCTTTGAAATGGCTTTAAAATGGATTTGGAGCATGGAGACGATTATCTCAGGATGGCAATATAAACAAACGAAACTTTTAGTAGATTTCTACTTATTTTATTAAATATTATCTCCACCAAACAGGACAAGCTTGCATCTGTTATAGTTTTGGAGAAAAATGTGTTCATTTCATGTATGCGCGAAATGCCTTAAAAATGGCTTTAAAATGGATTTGGAGCATGGAGACGATTATCTCGGGATTGCAAGATAACCAAACAAAACTTTTAGTGGATTTCTACTTATTTTATTAAATATCATCTCCACCAAACAGGACAAGCTTGCATGTGTTATAGTTTTGGAGAAAAATGTGTTCATTTCATGTATGCGCAAAATGCCTTTGAAATGGCTTTAAAATGGATTTGGAGCATGGAGACGATTATCTCTGGATGGCAATATAAACAAACGAAACTTTTAGTAGATTTCTACTTATTTTATTAAATATTATCTCCACCAAACAGGACAAGCTTGCATGTGTTATAGTTTTGGAGAAAAATGTGTTCATTTCATGTATGCGCGAAATGCCTTAAAAATGGCTTTAAAATGGATTTGGAGCATGGAGACGATTATCTCGGGATTGCAAGATAACCAAACAAAACTTTTAGTGGATTTCTACTTATTTTATTAAATATCATCTCCACCAAACAGGACAAGCTTGCATCTGTTAAAGTTTTGGAGAAAAATGTGTTCATTTCATGTATGCGCGAAATGCCTTAAAAATGGCTTTAAAATGGATTTGGAGCATGGAGACGATTATCTCGGGATTGCAAGATAACCAAACAAAACTTTTAGTGGATTTCTACTTATTTTATTAAATATCATCTCCACCAAACAGGACAAGCTTGCATCTGTTATAGTTTTGGAGAAAAATGTGTTCATTTCATGTATGCGCGAAATGCCTTAAAAATGGCTTTAAAATGGATTTGGAGCATGGAGACGATTATCTCGGGATTGCAAGATAACCAAACAAAACTTTTAGTGGATTTCTACTTATTTTATTAAATATCATCTCCACCAAACAGGACAAGCTTGCATCTGTTATAGTTTTGGAGAAAAATGTGTTCATTTCATGTATGCGCGAAATGCCTTAAAAATGGCTTTAAAATGGATTTGGAGCATGGAGACGATTATCTCGGGATTGCAAGATAACCAAACAAAACTTTTAGTGGATTTCTACTTATTTTATTAAATATCATCTCCACCAAACAGGACAAGCTTGCATGTGTTATAGTTTTGGAGAAAAATGTGTTCATTTCATGTATGCGCAAAATGCCTTTGAAATGGCTTTAAAATGGATTTGGAGCATGGAGACGATTATCTCAGGATGGCAATATAAACAAACGAAACTTTTAGTAGATTTCTACTTATTTTATTAAATATTATCTCCACCAAACAGGACAAGCTTGCATCTGTTATAGTTTTGGAGAAAAATGTGTTCATTTCATGTATGCGCGAAATGCCTTAAAAATGGCTTTAAAATGGATTTGGAGCATGGAGACGATTATCTCGGGATTGCAAGATAACCAAACAAAACTTTTAGTGGATTTCTACTTATTTTATTAAATATCATCTCCACCAAACAGGACAAGCTTGCATCTGTTATAGTTTTGGAGAAAAATGTGTTCATTTCATGTATGCGCGAAATGCCTTAAAAATGGCTTTAAAATGGATTTGGAGCATGGAGACGATTATCTCGGGATTACAAGATAACCAAACAAAACTTTTAGTGGATTTCTACTTATTTTATTAAATATCATCTCCACCAAACAGGACAAGCTTGCATCTGTTATAGTTTTGGAGAAAAATGTGTTCATTTCATGTATGCGCGAAATGCCTTAAAAATGGCTTTAAAATGGATTTGGAGCATGGAGACGATTATCTCGGGATTGCAAGATAACCAAACAAAACTTTTAGTGGATTTCTACTTATTTTATTAAATATCATCTCCACCAAACAGGACAAGCTTGCATGTGTTATAGTTTTGGAGAAAAATGTGTTCATTTCATGTATGCGCAAAATGCCTTAAAAATGGCTTTAAAATGGATTTGGAGCATGGAGACGATTATATCAGGATGGCAATATAAACAAACGAAACTTTTAGTAGATTTCTACTTATTTTATTAAATATTATCTCCACCAAACAGGACAAGCTTGCATCTGTTATAGTTTTGGAGAAAAATGTGTTCATTTCATGTATGCGCGAAATGCCTTAAAAATGGCTTTAAAATGGATTTGGAGCATGGAGACGATTATCTCGGGATTGCAAGATAACCAAACAAAACTTTTAGTGGATTTCTACTTATTTTATTAAATATCATCTCCACCAAACAGGACAAGCTTGCATCTGTTATAGTTTTGGAGAAAAATGTGTTCATTTCATGTATGCGCGAAATGCCTTAAAAATGGCTTTAAAATGGATTTGGAGCATGGAGACGATTATCTCGGGATTGCAAGATAACCAAACAAAACTTTTAGTGGATTTCTACTTATTTTATTAAATATCATCTCCACCAAACAGGACAAGCTTGCATCTGTTATAGTTTTGGAGAAAAATGTGTTCATTTCATGTATGCGCGAAATGCCTTAAAAATGGCTTTAAAATGGATTTGGAGCATGGAGACGATTATCTCGGGATTGCAAGATAACCAAACAAAACTTTTAGTGGATTTCTACTTATTTTATTAAATATCATCTCCACCAAACAGGACAAGCTTGCATCTGTTATAGTTTTGGAGAAAAATGTGTTCATTTCATGTATGCGCGAAATGCCTTAAAAATGGCTTTAAAATGGATTTGGAGCATGGAGACGATTATCTCGGGATTGCAAGATAACCAAACAAAACTTTTAGTGGATTTCTACTTATTTTATTAAATATCATCTCCACCAAACAGGACAAGCTTGCATCTGTTATAGTTTTGGAGAAAAATGTGTTCATTTCATGTATGCGCGAAATGCCTTAAAAATGGCTTTAAAATGGATTTGGAGCATGGAGACGATTATCTCGGGATTGCAAGATAACCAAACAAAACTTTTAGTGGATTTCTACTTATTTTATTAAATATCATCTCCACCAAACAGGACAAGCTTGCATCTGTTATAGTTTTGGAGAAAAATGTGTTCATTTCATGTATGCGCGAAATGCCTTAAAAATGGCTTTAAAATGGATTTGGAGCATGGAGACGATTATCTCGGGATTGCAAGATAACCAAACAAAACTTTTAGTGGATTTCTACTTATTTTATTAAATATCATCTCCACCAAACAGGACAAGCTTGCATCTGTTATAGTTTTGGAGAAAAATGTGTTCATTTCATGTATGCGCGAAATGCCTTAAAAATGGCTTTAAAATGGATTTGGAGCATGGAGACGATTATCTCGGGATTGCAATATAACCAAACAAAACTTTTAGTGGATTTCTTCTTATTTTATTAAATATCATCTCCATCAAACAGGACAAGCTTGCATCTGTTATAGTTTTGGAGAAAAATGTGTTCATTTCATGTATGCGCGAAATGCCTTAAAAATGGCTTTAAAATGGATTTGGAGCATGGAGACGATTATCTCGGGATTGCAAGATAACCAAACAAAACTTTTAGTGGATTTCTACTTATTTTATTAAATATCATCTCCACCAAACAGGACAAGCTTGCATCTGTTATAGTTTTGGAGAAAAATGTGTTCATTTCATGTATGCGCGAAATGCCTTAAAAATGGCTTTAAAATGGATTTGGAGCATGGAGACGATTATCTCGGGATTGCAAGATAACCAAATAAAACTTTTAGTGGATTTCTACTTATTTTATTAAATATCATCTCCACCAAACAGGACAAGCTTGCATCTGTTATAGTTTTGGAGAAAAATGTGTTCATTTCATGTATGCGCGAAATGCCTTAAAAATGGCTTTAAAATGGATTTGGAGCATGGAGACGATTATCTCGGGATTGCAAGATAACCAAACAAAACTTTTAGTGGATTTCTACTTATTTTAATAAATATCATCTCCACCAAACAGGACAAGCTTGCATCTGTTATAGTTTTGGAGAAAAATGTGTTCATTTCATGTATGCGCGAAATGCCTTAAAAATGGCTTTAAAATGGATTTGGAGCATGGAGACGATTATCTCGGGATTGCAAGATAACCAAACAAAACTTTTAGTGGATTTCTACTTATTTTATTAAATATCATCTCCACCAAACAGGACAAGCTTGCATCTGTTATAGTTTTGGAGAAAAATGTGTTCATTTCATGTATGCGCGAAATGCCTTAAAAATGGCTTTAAAATGGATTTGGAGCATGGAGACGATTATCTCGGGATTGCAAGATAACCAAACAAAACTTTTAGTGGATTTCTACTTATTTTATTAAATATCATCTCCACCAAACAGGACAAGCTTGCATCTGTTATAGTTTTGGAGAAAAATGTGTTCATTTCATGTATGCGCGAAATGCCTTAAAAATGGCTTTAAAATGGATTTGGAGCATGGAGACGATTATCTCGGGATTGCAAGATAACCAAACAAAACTTTTAGTGGATTTCTACTTATTTTATTAAATATCATCTCCACCAAACAGGACAAGCTTGCATCTGTTATAGTTTTGGAGAAAAATGTGTTCATTTCATGTATGCGCGAAATGCCTTAAAAATGGCTTTAAAATGGATTTGGAGCATGGAGACGATTATCTCGGGATTGCAAGATAACCAAACAAAACTTTTAGTGGATTTCTACTTATTTTATTAAATATCATCTCCACCAAACAGGACAAGCTTGCATCTGTTATAGTTTTGGAGAAAAATGTGTTCATTTCATGTATGCGCGAAATGCCTTAAAAATGGCTTTAAAATGGATTTGGAGCATGGAGACGATTATCTCGGGATTGCAAGATAACCAAACAAAACTTTTAGTGGATTTCTACTTATTTTATTAAATATCATCTCCACCAAACAGGACAAGCTTGCATCTGTTATAGTTTTGGAGAAAAATGTGTTCATTTCATGTATGCGCGAAATGCCTTAAAAATGGCTTTAAAATGGATTTGGAGCATGGAGACGATTATCTCGGGATTGCAAGATAACCAAACAAAACTTTTAGTGGATTTCTACTTATTTTATTAAATATCATCTCCACCAAACAGGACAAGCTTGCATGTGTTATAGTTTTGGAGAAAAATGTGTTCATTTCATGTATGCGCAAAATGCCTTAAAAATGGCTTTAAAATGGATTTGGAGCATGGAGACGATTATATCAGGATGGCAATATAAACAAACGAAACTTTTAGTAGATTTCTACTTATTTTATTAAATATTATCTCCACCAAACAGGACAAGCTTGCATCTGTTATAGTTTTGGAGAAAAATGTGTTCATTTCATGTATGCGCGAAATGCCTTATAAATGGCTTTAAAATGGATTTGGAGCATGGAGACGATTATCTCGGGATTGCAAGATAACCAAACAAAACTTTTAGTGGATTTCTACTTATTTTATTAAATATCATCTCCACCAAACTGGACAAGCTTGCATCTGTTATAGTTTTGGAGAAAAATGTGTTCATTTCATGTATGCGCGAAATGCCTTAAAAATGGCTTTAAAATGGATTTGGAGCATGGAGACGATTATCTCGGGATTGCAAGATAACCAAACAAAACTTTTAGTGGATTTCTACTTATTTTATTAAATATCATCTCCACCAAACAGGACAAGCTTGCATCTGTTATAGTTTTGGAGAAAAATGTGTTCATTTCATGTATGCGCGAAATGCCTTAAAAATGGCTTTAAAATGGATTTGGAGCATGGAGACGATTATCTCGGGATTGCAAGATAACCAAACAAAACTTTTAGTGGATTTCTACTTATTTTATTAAATATCATCTCCACCAAACAGGACAAGCTTGCATCTGTTATAGTTTTGGAGAAAAATGTGTTCATTTCATGTATGCGCGAAATGCCTTAAAAATGGCTTTAAAATGGATTTGGAGCATGGAGACGATTATCTCGGGATTGCAAGATAACCAAACAAAACTTTTAGTGGATTTCTACTTATTTTATTAAATATCATCTCCACCAAACAGGACAAGCTTGCATCTGTTATAGTTTTGGAGAAAAATGTGTTCATTTCATGTATGCGCGAAATGCCTTAAAAATGGCTTTAAAATGGATTTGGAGCATGGAGACGATTATCTCGGGATTGCAAGATAACCAAACAAAACTTTTAGTGGATTTCTACTTATTTTATTAAATATCATCTCCACCAAACAGGACAAGCTTGCATCTGTTATAGTTTTGGAGAAAAATGTGTTCATTTCATGTATGCGCGAAATGCCTTAAAAATGGCTTTAAAATGGATTTGGAGCATGGAGACGATTATCTCGGGATTGCAAGATAACCAAACAAAACTTTTAGTGGATTTCTACTTATTTTATTAAATATCATCTCCACCAAACAGGACAAGCTTGCATCTGTTATAGTTTTGGAGAAAAATGTGTTCATTTCATGTATGCGCGAAATGCCTTAAAAATGGCTTTAAAATGGATTTGGAGCATGGAGACGATTATCTCGGGATTGCAATATAACCAAACAAAACTTTTAGTGGATTTCTTCTTATTTTATTAAATATCATCTCCATCAAACAGGACAAGCTTGCATCTGTTATAGTTTTGGAGAAAAATGTGTTCATTTCATGTATGCGCGAAATGCCTTAAAAATGGCTTTAAAATGGATTTGGAGCATGGAGACGATTATCTCGGGATTGCAAGATAACCAAACAAAACTTTTAGTGGATTTCTACTTATTTTATTAAATATCATCTCCACCAAACAGGACAAGCTTGCATCTGTTATAGTTTTGGAGAAAAATGTGTTCATTTCATGTATGCGCGAAATGCCTTAAAAATGGCTTTAAAATGGATTTGGAGCATGGAGACGATTATCTCGGGATTGCAAGATAACCAAACAAAACTTTTAGTGGATTTCTACTTATTTTATTAAATATCATCTCCACCAAACAGGACAAGCTTGCATGTGTTATAGTTTTGGAGAAAAATGTGTTCATTTCATGTATGCGCAAAATGCCTTTGAAATGGCTTTAAAATGGATTTGGAGCATGGAGACGATTATCTCAGGATGGCAATATAAACAAACGAAACTTTTAGTAGATTTCTACTTATTTTATTAAATATTATCTCCACCAAACAGGACAAGCTTGCATCTGTTATAGTTTTGGAGAAAAATGTGTTCATTTCATGTATGCGCGAAATGCCTTAAAAATGGCTTTAAAATGGATTTGGAGCATGGAGACGATTATCTCGGGATTGCAAGATAACCAAACAAAACTTTTAGTGGATTTCTACTTATTTTATTAAATATCATCTCCACCAAACAGGACAAGCTTGCATGTGTTATAGTTTTGGAGAAAAATGTGTTCATTTCATGTATGCGCAAAATGCCTTTGAAATGGCTTTAAAATGGATTTGGAGCATGGAGACGATTATCTCTGGATGGCAATATAAACAAACGAAACTTTTAGTAGATTTCTACTTATTTTATTAAATATTATCTCCACCAAACAGGACAAGCTTGCATGTGTTATAGTTTTGGAGAAAAATGTGTTCATTTCATGTATGCGCGAAATGCCTTAAAAATGGCTTTAAAATGGATTTGGAGCATGGAGACGATTATCTCGGGATTGCAAGATAACCAAATAAAACTTTTAGTGGATTTCTACTTATTTTATTAAATATCATCTCCACCAAACAGGACAAGCTTGCATCTGTTATAGTTTTGGAGAAAAATGTGTTCATTTCATGTATGCGCGAAATGCCTTAAAAATGGCTTTAAAATGGATTTGGAGCATGGAGACGATTATCTCGGGATTGCAAGATAACCAAACAAAACTTTTAGTGGATTTCTACTTATTTTAATAAATATCATCTCCACCAAACAGGACAAGCTTGCATCTGTTATAGTTTTGGAGAAAAATGTGTTCATTTCATGTATGCGCGAAATGCCTTAAAAATGGCTTTAAAATGGATTTGGAGCATGGAGACGATTATCTCGGGATTGCAAGATAACCAAACAAAACTTTTAGTGGATTTCTACTTATTTTATTAAATATCATCTCCACCAAACAGGACAAGCTTGCATCTGTTATAGTTTTGGAGAAAAATGTGTTCATTTCATGTATGCGCGAAATGCCTTAAAAATGGCTTTAAAATGGATTTGGAGCATGGAGACGATTATCTCGGGATTGCAAGATAACCAAACAAAACTTTTAGTGGATTTCTACTTATTTTATTAAATATCATCTCCACCAAACAGGACAAGCTTGCATCTGTTATAGTTTTGGAGAAAAATGTGTTCATTTCATGTATGCGCGAAATGCCTTAAAAATGGCTTTAAAATGGATTTGGAGCATGGAGACGATTATCTCGGGATTGCAAGATAACCAAACAAAACTTTTAGTGGATTTCTACTTATTTTATTAAATATCATCTCCACCAAACAGGACAAGCTTGCATCTGTTATAGTTTTGGAGAAAAATGTGTTCATTTCATGTATGCGCGAAATGCCTTAAAAATGGCTTTAAAATGGATTTGGAGCATGGAGACGATTATCTCGGGATTGCAAGATAACCAAACAAAACTTTTAGTGGATTTCTACTTATTTTATTAAATATCATCTCCACCAAACAGGACAAGCTTGCATCTGTTATAGTTTTGGAGAAAAATGTGTTCATTTCATGTATGCGCGAAATGCCTTAAAAATGGCTTTAAAATGGATTTGGAGCATGGAGACGATTATCTCGGGATTGCAAGATAACCAAACAAAACTTTTAGTGGATTTCTACTTATTTTATTAAATATCATCTCCACCAAACAGGACAAGCTTGCATCTGTTATAGTTTTGGAGAAAAATGTGTTCATTTCATGTATGCGCGAAATGCCTTAAAAATGGCTTTAAAATGGATTTGGAGCATGGAGACGATTATCTCGGGATTGCAAGATAACCAAACAAAACTTTTAGTGGATTTCTACTTATTTTATTAAATATCATCTCCACCAAACAGGACAAGCTTGCATGTGTTATAGTTTTGGAGAAAAATGTGTTCATTTCATGTATGCGCAAAATGCCTTAAAAATGGCTTTAAAATGGATTTGGAGCATGGAGACGATTATATCAGGATGGCAATATAAACAAACGAAACTTTTAGTAGATTTCTACTTATTTTATTAAATATTATCTCCACCAAACAGGACAAGCTTGCATCTGTTATAGTTTTGGAGAAAAATGTGTTCATTTCATGTATGCGCGAAATGCCTTAAAAATGGCTTTAAAATGGATTTGGAGCATGGAGACGATTATCTCGGGATTGCAAGATAACCAAACAAAACTTTTAGTGGATTTCTACTTATTTTATTAAATATCATCTCCACCAAACAGGACAAGCTTGCATCTGTTATAGTTTTGGAGAAAAATGTGTTCATTTCATGTATGCGCGAAATGCCTTAAAAATGGCTTTAAAATGGATTTGGAGCATGGAGACGATTATCTCGGGATTGCAAGATAACCAAACAAAACTTTTAGTGGATTTCTACTTATTTTATTAAATATCATCTCCACCAAACAGGACAAGCTTGCATCTGTTATAGTTTTGGAGAAAAATGTGTTCATTTCATGTATGCGCGAAATGCCTTAAAAATGGCTTTAAAATGGATTTGGAGCATGGAGACGATTATCTCGGGATTGCAAGATAACCAAACAAAACTTTTAGTGGATTTCTACTTATTTTATTAAATATCATCTCCACCAAACAGGACAAGCTTGCATCTGTTATAGTTTTGGAGAAAAATGTGTTCATTTCATGTATGCGCGAAATGCCTTAAAAATGGCTTTAAAATGGATTTGGAGCATGGAGACGATTATCTCGGGATTGCAAGATAACCAAACAAAACTTTTAGTGGATTTCTACTTATTTTATTAAATATCATCTCCACCAAACAGGACAAGCTTGCATCTGTTATAGTTTTGGAGAAAAATGTGTTCATTTCATGTATGCGCGAAATGCCTTAAAAATGGCTTTAAAATGGATTTGGAGCATGGAGACGATTATCTCGGGATTGCAAGATAACCAAACAAAACTTTTAGTGGATTTCTACTTATTTTATTAAATATCATCTCCACCAAACAGGACAAGCTTGCATCTGTTATAGTTTTGGAGAAAAATGTGTTCATTTCATGTATGCGCGAAATGCCTTAAAAATGGCTTTAAAATGGATTTGGAGCATGGAGACGATTATCTCGGGATTGCAAGATAACCAAACAAAACTTTTAGTGGATTTCTACTTATTTTATTAAATATCATCTCCACCAAACAGGACAAGCTTGCATCTGTTATAGTTTTGGAGAAAAATGTGTTCATTTCATGTATGCGCGAAATGCCTTAAAAATGGCTTTAAAATGGATTTGGAGCATGGAGACGATTATCTCGGGATTGCAATATAACCAAACAAAACTTTTAGTGGATTTCTTCTTATTTTATTAAATATCATCTCCATCAAACAGGACAAGCTTGCATCTGTTATAGTTTTGGAGAAAAATGTGTTCATTTCATGTATGCGCGAAATGCCTTAAAAATGGCTTTAAAATGGATTTGGAGCATGGAGACGATTATCTCGGGATTGCAAGATAACCAAACAAAACTTTTAGTGGATTTCTACTTATTTTATTAAATATCATCTCCACCAAACAGGACAAGCTTGCATCTGTTATAGTTTTGGAGAAAAATGTGTTCATTTCATGTATGCGCGAAATGCCTTAAAAATGGCTTTAAAATGGATTTGGAGCATGGAGACGATTATCTCGGGATTGCAAGATAACCAAATAAAACTTTTAGTGGATTTCTACTTATTTTATTAAATATCATCTCCACCAAACAGGACAAGCTTGCATCTGTTATAGTTTTGGAGAAAAATGTGTTCATTTCATGTATGCGCGAAATGCCTTAAAAATGGCTTTAAAATGGATTTGGAGCATGGAGACGATTATCTCGGGATTGCAAGATAACCAAACAAAACTTTTAGTGGATTTCTACTTATTTTAATAAATATCATCTCCACCAAACAGGACAAGCTTGCATCTGTTATAGTTTTGGAGAAAAATGTGTTCATTTCATGTATGCGCGAAATGCCTTAAAAATGGCTTTAAAATGGATTTGGAGCATGGAGACGATTATCTCGGGATTGCAAGATAACCAAACAAAACTTTTAGTGGATTTCTACTTATTTTATTAAATATCATCTCCACCAAACAGGACAAGCTTGCATCTGTTATAGTTTTGGAGAAAAATGTGTTCATTTCATGTATGCGCGAAATGCCTTAAAAATGGCTTTAAAATGGATTTGGAGCATGGAGACGATTATCTCGGGATTGCAAGATAACCAAACAAAACTTTTAGTGGATTTCTACTTATTTTATTAAATATCATCTCCACCAAACAGGACAAGCTTGCATCTGTTATAGTTTTGGAGAAAAATGTGTTCATTTCATGTATGCGCGAAATGCCTTAAAAATGGCTTTAAAATGGATTTGGAGCATGGAGACGATTATCTCGGGATTGCAAGATAACCAAACAAAACTTTTAGTGGATTTCTACTTATTTTATTAAATATCATCTCCACCAAACAGGACAAGCTTGCATCTGTTATAGTTTTGGAGAAAAATGTGTTCATTTCATGTATGCGCGAAATGCCTTAAAAATGGCTTTAAAATGGATTTGGAGCATGGAGACGATTATCTCGGGATTGCAAGATAACCAAACAAAACTTTTAGTGGATTTCTACTTATTTTATTAAATATCATCTCCACCAAACAGGACAAGCTTGCATCTGTTATAGTTTTGGAGAAAAATGTGTTCATTTCATGTATGCGCGAAATGCCTTAAAAATGGCTTTAAAATGGATTTGGAGCATGGAGACGATTATCTCGGGATTGCAAGATAACCAAACAAAACTTTTAGTGGATGTCTACTTATTTTATTAAATATCATCTCCACCAAACAGGACAAGCTTGCATCTGTTATAGTTTTGGAGAAAAATGTGTTCATTTCATGTATGCGCGAAATGCCTTAAAAATGGCTTTAAAATGGATTTGGAGCATGGAGACGATTATCTCGGGATTGCAAGATAACCAAACAAAACTTTTAGTGGATTTCTACTTATTTTATTAAATATCATCTCCACCAAACAGGACAAGCTTGCATGTGTTATAGTTTTGGAGAAAAATGTGTTCATTTCATGTATGCGCAAAATGCCTTAAAAATGGCTTTAAAATGGATTTGGAGCATGGAGACGATTATATCAGGATGGCAATATAAACAAACGAAACTTTTAGTAGATTTCTACTTATTTTATTAAATATTATCTCCACCAAACAGGACAAGCTTGCATCTGTTATAGTTTTGGAGAAAAATGTGTTCATTTCATGTATGCGCGAAATGCCTTAAAAATGGCTTTAAAATGGATTTGGAGCATGGAGACGATTATCTCGGGATTGCAAGATAACCAAACAAAACTTTTAGTGGATTTCTACTTATTTTATTAAATATCATCTCCACCAAACAGGACAAGCTTGCATCTGTTATAGTTTTGGAGAAAAATGTGTTCATTTCATGTATGCGCGAAATGCCTTAAAAATGGCTTTAAAATGGATTTGGAGCATGGAGACGATTATCTCGGGATTGCAAGATAACCAAACAAAACTTTTAGTGGATTTCTACTTATTTTATTAAATATCATCTCCACCAAACAGGACAAGCTTGCATCTGTTATAGTTTTGGAGAAAAATGTGTTCATTTCATGTATGCGCGAAATGCCTTAAAAATGGCTTTAAAATGGATTTGGAGCATGGAGACGATTATCTCGGGATTGCAAGATAACCAAACAAAACTTTTAGTGGATTTCTACTTATTTTATTAAATATCATCTCCACCAAACAGGACAAGCTTGCATCTGTTATAGTTTTGGAGAAAAATGTGTTCATTTCATGTATGCGCGAAATGCCTTAAAAATGGCTTTAAAATGGATTTGGAGCATGGAGACGATTATCTCGGGATTGCAATATAACCAAACAAAACTTTTAGTGGATTTCTACTTATTTTATTAAATATCATCTCCACCAAACAGGACAAGCTTGCATCTGTTATAGTTTTGGAGAAAAATGTGTTCATTTCATGTATGCGCGAAATGCCTTAAAAATGGCTTTAAAATGGATTTGGAGCATGGAGACGATTATCTCGGGATTGCAAAATAACCAAACAAAACTTTTAGTGGATTTCTACTTATTTTATTAAATATCATCTCCACCAAACAGGACAAGCTTGCATGTGTTATAGTTTTGGAGAAAAATGTGTTCATTTCATGTATGCGCAAAATGCCTTTGAAATGGCTTTAAAATGGATTTGGAGCATGGAGACGATTATCTCGGGATTGCAAGATAACCAAACAAAACTTTTAGTGGATTTCTACTTATTTTATTAAATATCATCTCCACCAAACAGGACAAGCTTGCATCTGTTATAGTTTTGGAGAAAAATGTGTTCATTTCATGTATGCGCGAAATGCCTTAAAAATGGCTTTAAAATGGATTTGGAGCATGGAGACGATTATCTCGGGATTGCAAGATAACCAAACAAAACTTTTAGTGGATTTCTACTTATTTTATTAAATATCATCTCCACCAAACAGGACAAGCTTGTATCTGTTATAGTTTTGGAGAAAAATGTGTTCATTTCATGTATGCGCGAAATGCCTTAAAAATGGCTTTAAAATGGATTTGGAGCATGGAGACGATTATCTCGGGATTGCAAGATAACCAAACAAAACTTTTAGTGGATTTCTACTTATTTTATTAAATATCATCTCCACCAAACAGGACAAGCTTGCATCTGTTATAGTTTTGGGGAAAAATGTGTTCATTTCATGTATGCGCGAAATGCCTTAAAAATGGCTTTAAAATGGATTTGGAGCATGGAGACGATTATCTCGGGATTGCAAGATAACCAAACAAAACTTTTAGTGGATTTCTACTTATTTTATTAAATATCATCTCCACCAAACAGGACAAGCTTGCATCTGTTATAGTTTTGGAGAAAAATGTGTTCATTTCATGTATGCGCGAAATGCCTTAAAAATGGCTTTAAAATGGATTTGGAGCATGGAGACGATTATCTCGGGATTGCAAGATAACCAAACAAAACTTTTAGTGGATTTCTACTTATTTTATTAAATATCATCTCCACCAAACAGGACAAGCTTGCATCTGTTATAGTTTTGGAGAAAAATGTGTTCATTTCATGTATGCGCGAAATGCCTTAAAAATGGCTTTAAAATGGATTTGGAGCATGGAGACGATTATCTCGGGATTGCAATATAACCAAACAAAACTTTTAGTGGATTTCTACTTATTTTATTAAATATCATCTCCACCAAACAGGACAAGCTTGCATCTGTTATAGTTTTGGAGAAAAATGTGTTCATTTCATGTATGCGCGAAATGCCTTAAAAATGGCTTTAAAATGGATTTGGAGCATGGAGACGATTATCTCGGGATTGCAAAATAACCAAACAAAACTTTTAGTGGATTTCTACTTATTTTATTAAATATCATCTCCACCAAACAGGACAAGCTTGCATGTGTTATAGTTTTGGAGAAAAATGTGTTCATTTCATGTATGCGCAAAATGCCTTTGAAATGGCTTTAAAATGGATTTGGAGCATGGAGACGATTATCTCGGGATTGCAAGATAACCAAACAAAACTTTTAGTGGATTTCTACTTATTTTATTAAATATCATCTCCACCAAACAGGACAAGCTTGCATCTGTTATAGTTTTGGGGAAAAATGTGTTCATTTCATGTATGCGCGAAATGCCTTAAAAATGGCTTTAAAATGGATTTGGAGCATGGAGACGATTATCTCGGGATTGCAAGATAACCAAACAAAACTTTTAGTGGATTTCTACTTATTTTATTAAATATCATCTCCACCAAACAGGACAAGCTTGCATCTGTTATAGTTTTGGAGAAAAATGTGTTCATTTCATGTATGCGCGAAATGCCTTAAAAATGGCTTTAAAATGGATTTGGAGCATGGAGACGATTATCTCGGGATTGCAAGATAACCAAACAAAACTTTTAGTGGATTTCTACTTATTTTATTAAATATCATCTCCACCAAACAGGACAAGCTTGCATCTGTTATAGTTTTGGAGAAAAATGTGTTCATTTCATGTATGCGCGAAATGCCTTAAAAATGGCTTTAAAATGGATTTGGAGCATGGAGACGATTATCTCGGGATTGCAATATAACCAAACAAAACTTTTAGTGGATTTCTACTTATTTTATTAAATATCATCTCCACCAAACAGGACAAGCTTGCATCTGTTATAGTTTTGGAGAAAAATGTGTTCATTTCATGTATGCGCGAAATGCCTTAAAAATGGCTTTAAAATGGATTTGGAGCATGGAGACGATTATCTCGGGATTGCAAGATAACCAAACAAAACTTTTAGTGGATTTCTACTTATTTTATTAAATATCATCTCCACCAAACAGGACAAGCTTGCATCTGTTATAGTTTTGGAGAAAAATGTGTTCATTTCATGTATGCGCGAAATGCCTTAAAAATGGCTTTAAAATGGATTTGGAGCATGGAGACGATTATCTCGGGATTGCAAGATAACCAAACAAAACTTTTAGTGGATTTCTACTTATTTTATTAAATATCATCTCCACCAAACAGGACAAGCTTGTATCTGTTATAGTTTTGGAGAAAAATGTGTTCATTTCATGTATGCGCGAAATGCCTTAAAAATGGCTTTAAAATGGATTTGGAGCATGGAGACGATTATCTCGGGATTGCAAGATAACCAAACAAAACTTTTAGTGGATTTCTACTTATTTTATTAAATATCATCTCCACCAAACAGGACAAGCTTGCATCTGTTATAGTTTTGGGGAAAAATGTGTTCATTTCATGTATGCGCGAAATGCCTTAAAAATGGCTTTAAAATGGATTTGGAGCATGGAGACGATTATCTCGGGATTGCAAGATAACCAAACAAAACTTTTAGTGGATTTCTACTTATTTTATTAAATATCATCTCCACCAAACAGGACAAGCTTGCATCTGTTATAGTTTTGGAGAAAAATGTGTTCATTTCATGTATGCGCGAAATGCCTTAAAAATGGCTTTAAAATGGATTTGGAGCATGGAGACGATTATCTCGGGATTGCAAGATAACCAAACAAAACTTTTAGTGGATTTCTACTTATTTTATTAAATATCATCTCCACCAAACAGGACAAGCTTGCATCTGTTATAGTTTTGGAGAAAAATGTGTTCATTTCATGTATGCGCGAAATGCCTTAAAAATGGCTTTAAAATGGATTTGGAGCATGGAGACGATTATCTCGGGATTGCAATATAACCAAACAAAACTTTTAGTGGATTTCTACTTATTTTATTAAATATCATCTCCACCAAACAGGACAAGCTTGCATCTGTTATAGTTTTGGAGAAAAATGTGTTCATTTCATGTATGCGCGAAATGCCTTAAAAATGGCTTTAAAATGGATTTGGAGCATGGAGACGATTATCTCGGGATTGCAAAATAACCAAACAAAACTTTTAGTGGATTTCTACTTATTTTATTAAATATCATCTCCACCAAACAGGACAAGCTTGCATGTGTTATAGTTTTGGAGAAAAATGTGTTCATTTCATGTATGCGCAAAATGCCTTTGAAATGGCTTTAAAATGGATTTGGAGCATGGAGACGATTATCTCGGGATTGCAAGATAACCAAACAAAACTTTTAGTGGATTTCTACTTATTTTATTAAATATCATCTCCACCAAACAGGACAAGCTTGCATCTGTTATAGTTTTGGAGAAAAATGTGTTCATTTCATGTATGCGCGAAATGCCTTAAAAATGGCTTTAAAATGGATTTGGAGCATGGAGACGATTATCTCGGGATTGCAAGATAACCAAACAAAACTTTTAGTGGATTTCTACTTATTTTATTAAATATCATCTCCACCAAACAGGACAAGCTTGTATCTGTTATAGTTTTGGAGAAAAATGTGTTCATTTCATGTATGCGCGAAATGCCTTAAAAATGGCTTTAAAATGGATTTGGAGCATGGAGACGATTATCTCGGGATTGCAAGATAACCAAACAAAACTTTTAGTGGATTTCTACTTATTTTATTAAATATCATCTCCACCAAACAGGACAAGCTTGCATCTGTTATAGTTTTGGGGAAAAATGTGTTCATTTCATGTATGCGCGAAATGCCTTAAAAATGGCTTTAAAATGGATTTGGAGCATGGAGACGATTATCTCGGGATTGCAAGATAACCAAACAAAACTTTTAGTGGATTTCTACTTATTTTATTAAATATCATCTCCACCAAACAGGACAAGCTTGCATCTGTTATAGTTTTGGAGAAAAATGTGTTCATTTCATGTATGCGCGAAATGCCTTAAAAATGGCTTTAAAATGGATTTGGAGCATGGAGACGATTATCTCGGGATTGCAAGATAACCAAACAAAACTTTTAGTGGATTTCTACTTATTTTATTAAATATCATCTCCACCAAACAGGACAAGCTTGCATCTGTTATAGTTTTGGAGAAAAATGTGTTCATTTCATGTATGCGCGAAATGCCTTAAAAATGGCTTTAAAATGGATTTGGAGCATGGAGACGATTATCTCGGGATTGCAATATAACCAAACAAAACTTTTAGTGGATTTCTACTTATTTTATTAAATATCATCTCCACCAAACAGGACAAGCTTGCATCTGTTATAGTTTTGGAGAAAAATGTGTTCATTTCATGTATGCGCGAAATGCCTTAAAAATGGCTTTAAAATGGATTTGGATCATGGAGACGATTATCTCGGGATTGCAAGATAACCAAACAAAACTTTTAGTGGATTTCTACTTATTTTATTAAATATCATCTCCACCAAACAGGACAAGCTTGCATCTGTTATAGTTTTGGAGAAAAATGTGTTCATTTCATGTATGCGCGAAATGCCTTAAAAATGGCTTTAAAATGGATTTGGAGCATGGAGACGATTATCTCGGGATTGCAAGATAACCAAACAAAACTTTTAGTGGATTTCTACTTATTTTATTAAATATCATCTCCACCAAACAGGACAAGCTTGCATCTGTTATAGTTTTGGAGAAAAATGTGTTCATTTCATGTATGCGCGAAATGCCTTAAAAATGGCTTTAAAATGGATTTGGAGCATGGAGACGATTATCTCGGGATTGCAAGATAACCAAACAAAACTTTTAGTGGATTTCTACTTATTTTATTAAATATCATCTCCACCAAACAGGACAAGCTTGCATGTGTTATAGTTTTGGAGAAAAATGTGTTCATTTCATGTATGCGCGAGATGCCTTAAAAATGGCTTTAAAATGGATTTGGAGCATGGAGACGATTATCTCGGGATTGCAAGATAACCAAACAAAACTTTTAGTGGATTTCTACTTATTTTATTAAATATCATCTCCACCAAACAGGACAAGCTTGCATCTGTTATAGTTTTGGAGAAAAATGTGTTCATTTCATGTATGCGCGAAATGCCTTAAAAATGGCTTTAAAATGGATTTGGAAAATGGAGACGATTATCTCGGGATTGCAGTATAACCAAACAAAACTTTTAGTGGATTTCTACTTATTTTATTAAATATCATCTCCACCAAACAGGACAAGCTTGCATCTGTTATAGTTTTGGAGAAAAATGTGTTCATTTCATGTATGCGCGAAATGCCTTAAAAATGGCTTTAAAATGGATTTGGAGCATGGAGACGATTATCTCGGGATTGCAAGATAACCAAACAAAACTTTTAGTGGATTTCTACTTATTTTATTAAATATCATCTCCACCAAACAGGACAAGCTTGCATCTGTTATAGTTTTGGAGAAAAATGTGTTCATTTCATGTATGCGCGAAATGCCTTAAAAATGGCTTTAAAATGGATTTGGAGCATGGAGACGATTATCTCAGGATGGCAATATAAACAAACGAAACTTTTAGTGGATTTCTACTTATTTTATTAAATATTATCTCCACCAAACAGGACAAGCTTGCATCTGTTATAGTTTTGGGGAAAAATGTGTTCATTTCATGTATGCGCGAAATGCCTTAAAAATGGCTTTAAAATGGATTTGGAGCATGGAGACGATTATCTCGGGATTGCAAGATAACCAAACAAAACTTTTAGTGGATTTCTACTTATTTTATTAAATATCATCTCCACCAAACAGGACAAGCTTGCATCTGTTATAGTTTTGGAGAAAAATGTGTTCATTTCATGTATGCGCGAAATGCCTTAAAAATGGCTTTAAAATGGATTTGGAGCATGGAGACGATTATCTCGGGATTGCAAGATAACCAAACAAAACTTTTAGTGGATTTCTACTTATTTTATTAAATATCATCTCCACCAAACAGGACAAGCTTGCATCTGTTATAGTTTTGGAGAAAAATGTGTTCATTTCATGTATGCGCGAAATGCCTTAAAAATGGCTTTAAAATGGATTTGGAGCATGGAGACGATTATCTCGGGATTGCAAGATAACCAAACAAAACTTTTAGTGGATTTCTACTTATTTTATTAAATATCATCTCCACCAAACAGGACAAGCTTGCATCTGTTATAGTTTTGGAGAAAAATGTGTTCATTTCATGTATGCGCGAAATGCCTTAAAAATGGCTTTAAAATGGATTTGGAGCATGGAGACGATTATCTCGGGATTGCAAGATAACCAAACAAAACTTTTAGTGGATTTCTACTTATTTTATTAAATATCATCTCCACCAAACAGGACAAGCTTGCATGTGTTATAGTTTTGGAGAAAAATGTGTTCATTTCATGTATGCGCGAAATGCCTTAAAAATGGCTTTAAAATGGATTTGGAGCATGGAGACGATTATCTCTGGATTGCAAGATAACCAAACAAAACTTTTAGTGGATTTCTACTTATTTTATTAAATATCATCTCCACCAAACAGGACAAGCTTGCATCTGTTATAGTTTTGGAGAAAAATGTGTTCATTTCATGTATGCGCGAAATGCCTTAAAAATGGCTTTAAAATGGATTTGGAGCATGGAGACGATTATCTCGGGATTGCAGTATAACCAAACAAAACTTTTAGTGGATTTCTACTTATTTTTTTAAATATCATCTCCACCAAACAGGACAAGCTTGCATCTGTTATAGTTTTGGAGAAAAATGTGTTCATTTCATGTATGCGCGAAATGCCTTAAAAATGGCTTTAAAATGGATTTTGAGCATGGAGACGATTATCTCGGGATTGCAAGATAACCAAACAAAACTTTAAGTGGATTTCTACTTATTTTATTAAATATCATCTCCACCAAACAGGACAAGCTTGCATCTGTTATAGTTTTGGAGAAAAATGTGTTCATTTCATGTATGCGCGAAATGCCTTAAAAATGGCTTTAAAATGGATTTGGAGCATGGAGACGATTATCTCAGGATGGCAATATAAACAAACGAAACTTTTAGTGGATTTCTACTTATTTTATTAAATATTATCTCCACCAAACAGGACAAGCTTGCATCTGTTATAGTTTTGGAGAAAAATGTGTTCATTTCATGTATGCGCGAAATGCCTTAAAAATGGCTTTAAAATGGATTTGGAGCATGGAGACGATTATCTCGGGATTGCAAGATAACCAAACAAAACTTTTAGTGGATTTCTACTTATTTTATTAAATATCATCTCCACCAAACAGGACAAGCTTGCATCTGTTATAGTTTTGGAGAAAAATGTGTTCATTTCATGTATGCGCGAAATGCCTTAAAAATGGCTTTAAAATGGATTTGGAGCATGGAGACGATTATCTCGGGATTGCAAGATAACCAAACAAAACTTTTAGTGGATTTCTACTTATTTTATTAAATATCATCTCCACCAAACAGGACAAGCTTGCATCTGTTATAGTTTTGGAGAAAAATGTGTTCATTTCATGTATGCGCGAAATGCCTTAAAAATGGCTTTAAAATGGATTTGGAGCATGGAGACGATTATCTCGGGATTGCAAGATAACCAAACAAAACTTTTAGTGGATTTCTACTTATTTTATTAAATATCATCTCCACCAAACAGGACAAGCTTGCATCTGTTATAGTTTTGGGGAAAAATGTGTTCATTTCATGTATGCGCGAAATGCCTTAAAAATGGCTTTAAAATGGATTTGGAGCATGGAGACGATTATCTCGGGATTGCAAGATAACCAAACAAAACTTTTAGTGGATTTCTACTTATTTTATTAAATATCATCTCCACCAAACAGGACAAGCTTGCATCTGTTATAGTTTTGGAGAAAAATGTGTTCATTTCATGTATGCGCGAAATGCCTTAAAAATGGCTTTAAAATGGATTTGGAGCATGGAGACGATTATCTCGGGATTGCAAGATAACCAAACAAAACTTTTAGTGGATTTCTACTTATTTTATTAAATATCATCTCCACCAAACAGGACAAGCTTGCATCTGTTATAGTTTTGGAGAAAAATGTGTTCATTTCATGTATGCGCGAAATGCCTTAAAAATGGCTTTAAAATGGATTTGGAGCATGGAGACGATTATCTCGGGATTGCAATATAACCAAACAAAACTTTTAGTGGATTTCTACTTATTTTATTAAATATCATCTCCACCAAACAGGACAAGCTTGCATCTGTTATAGTTTTGGAGAAAAATGTGTTCATTTCATGTATGCGCGAAATGCCTTAAAAATGGCTTTAAAATGGATTTGGAGCATGGAGACGATTATCTCGGGATTGCAAAATAACCAAACAAAACTTTTAGTGGATTTCTACTTATTTTATTAAATATCATCTCCACCAAACAGGACAAGCTTGCATGTGTTATAGTTTTGGAGAAAAATGTGTTCATTTCATGTATGCGCAAAATGCCTTTGAAATGGCTTTAAAATGGATTTGGAGCATGGAGACGATTATCTCGGGATTGCAAGATAACCAAACAAAACTTTTAGTGGATTTCTACTTATTTTATTAAATATCATCTCCACCAAACAGGACAAGCTTGCATCTGTTATAGTTTTGGAGAAAAATGTGTTCATTTCATGTATGCGCGAAATGCCTTAAAAATGGCTTTAAAATGGATTTGGAGCATGGAGACGATTATCTCGGGATTGCAAGATAACCAAACAAAACTTTTAGTGGATTTCTACTTATTTTATTAAATATCATCTCCACCAAACAGGACAAGCTTGTATCTGTTATAGTTTTGGAGAAAAATGTGTTCATTTCATGTATGCGCGAAATGCCTTAAAAATGGCTTTAAAATGGATTTGGAGCATGGAGACGATTATCTCGGGATTGCAAGATAACCAAACAAAACTTTTAGTGGATTTCTACTTATTTTATTAAATATCATCTCCACCAAACAGGACAAGCTTGCATCTGTTATAGTTTTGGGGAAAAATGTGTTCATTTCATGTATGCGCGAAATGCCTTAAAAATGGCTTTAAAATGGATTTGGAGCATGGAGACGATTATCTCGGGATTGCAAGATAACCAAACAAAACTTTTAGTGGATTTCTACTTATTTTATTAAATATCATCTCCACCAAACAGGACAAGCTTGCATCTGTTATAGTTTTGGAGAAAAATGTGTTCATTTCATGTATGCGCGAAATGCCTTAAAAATGGCTTTAAAATGGATTTGGAGCATGGAGACGATTATCTCGGGATTGCAAGATAACCAAACAAAACTTTTAGTGGATTTCTACTTATTTTATTAAATATCATCTCCACCAAACAGGACAAGCTTGCATCTGTTATAGTTTTGGAGAAAAATGTGTTCATTTCATGTATGCGCGAAATGCCTTAAAAATGGCTTTAAAATGGATTTGGAGCATGGAGACGATTATCTCGGGATTGCAATATAACCAAACAAAACTTTTAGTGGATTTCTACTTATTTTATTAAATATCATCTCCACCAAACAGGACAAGCTTGCATCTGTTATAGTTTTGGAGAAAAATGTGTTCATTTCATGTATGCGCGAAATGCCTTAAAAATGGCTTTAAAATGGATTTGGAGCATGGAGACGATTATCTCGGGATTGCAAAATAACCAAACAAAACTTTTAGTGGATTTCTACTTATTTTATTAAATATCATCTCCACCAAACAGGACAAGCTTGCATGTGTTATAGTTTTGGAGAAAAATGTGTTCATTTCATGTATGCGCAAAATGCCTTTGAAATGGCTTTAAAATGGATTTGGAGCATGGAGACGATTATCTCGGGATTGCAAGATAACCAAACAAAACTTTTAGTGGATTTCTACTTATTTTATTAAATATCATCTCCACCAAACAGGACAAGCTTGCATGTGTTATAGTTTTGGAGAAAAATGTGTTCATTTCATGTATGCGCAAAATGCCTTTGAAATGGCTTTAAAATGGATTTGGAGCATGGAGACGATTATCTCGGGATTGCAAGATAACCAAACAAAACTTTTAGTGGATTTCTACTTATTTTATTAAATATCATCTCCACCAAACAGGACAAGCTTGCATCTGTTATAGTTTTGGAGAAAAATGTGTTCATTTCATGTATGCGCGAAATGCCTTAAAAATGGCTTTAAAATGGATTTGGAGCATGGAGACGATTATCTCGGGATTGCAAGATAACCAAACAAAACTTTTAGTGGATTTCTACTTATTTTATTAAATATCATCTCCACCAAACAGGACAAGCTTGCATGTGTTATAGTTTTGGAGAAAAATGTGTTCATTTCATGTATGCGCAAAATGCCTTTGAAATGGCTTTAAAATGGATTTGGAGCATGGAGACGATTATCTCGGGATTGCAAGATAACCAAACAAAACTTTTAGTGGATTTCTACTTATTTTATTAAATATCATCTCCACCAAACAGGACAAGCTTGC
Organism: Anomaloglossus baeobatrachus; assembly: GCF_048569485.1. Taxonomy (NCBI): domain Eukaryota; kingdom Metazoa; phylum Chordata; class Amphibia; order Anura; family Aromobatidae; genus Anomaloglossus; species Anomaloglossus baeobatrachus. The sequence continues at coordinate 54,056 of NW_027442374.1, forward strand.
ATCTGTTATAGTTTTGGAGAAAAATGTGTTCATTTCATGTATGCGCGAAATGCCTTAAAAATGGCTTTAAAATGGATTTGGAGCATGGAGACGATTATCTCGGGATTGCAAGATAACCAAACAAAACTTTTAGTGGATTTCTACTTATTTTATTAAATATCATCTCCACCAAACAGGACAAGCTTGTATCTGTTATAGTTTTGGAGAAAAATGTGTTCATTTCATGTATGCGCGAAATGCCTTAAAAATGGCTTTAAAATGGATTTGGAGCATGGAGACGATTATCTCGGGATTGCAAGATAACCAAACAAAACTTTTAGTGGATTTCTACTTATTTTATTAAATATCATCTCCACCAAACAGGACAAGCTTGCATCTGTTATAGTTTTGGGGAAAAATGTGTTCATTTCATGTATGCGCGAAATGCCTTAAAAATGGCTTTAAAATGGATTTGGAGCATGGAGACGATTATCTCGGGATTGCAAGATAACCAAACAAAACTTTTAGTGGATTTCTACTTATTTTATTAAATATCATCTCCACCAAACAGGACAAGCTTGCATCTGTTATAGTTTTGGAGAAAAATGTGTTCATTTCATGTATGCGCGAAATGCCTTAAAAATGGCTTTAAAATGGATTTGGAGCATGGAGACGATTATCTCGGGATTGCAAGATAACCAAACAAAACTTTTAGTGGATTTCTACTTATTTTATTAAATATCATCTCCACCAAACAGGACAAGCTTGCATCTGTTATAGTTTTGGAGAAAAATGTGTTCATTTCATGTATGCGCGAAATGCCTTAAAAATGGCTTTAAAATGGATTTGGAGCATGGAGACGATTATCTCGGGATTGCAATATAACCAAACAAAACTTTTAGTGGATTTCTACTTATTTTATTAAATATCATCTCCACCAAACAGGACAAGCTTGCATCTGTTATAGTTTTGGAGAAAAATGTGTTCATTTCATGTATGCGCGAAATGCCTTAAAAATGGCTTTAAAATGGATTTGGAGCATGGAGACGATTATCTCGGGATTGCAAAATAACCAAACAAAACTTTTAGTGGATTTCTACTTATTTTATTAAATATCATCTCCACCAAACAGGACAAGCTTGCATGTGTTATAGTTTTGGAGAAAAATGTGTTCATTTCATGTATGCGCAAAATGCCTTTGAAATGGCTTTAAAATGGATTTGGAGCATGGAGACGATTATCTCGGGATTGCAAGATAACCAAACAAAACTTTTAGTGGATTTCTACTTATTTTATTAAATATCATCTCCACCAAACAGGACAAGCTTGCATCTGTTATAGTTTTGGAGAAAAATGTGTTCATTTCATGTATGCGCGAAATGCCTTAAAAATGGCTTTAAAATGGATTTGGAGCATGGAGACGATTATCTCGGGATTGCAAGATAACCAAACAAAACTTTTAGTGGATTTCTACTTATTTTATTAAATATCATCTCCACCAAACAGGACAAGCTTGTATCTGTTATAGTTTTGGAGAAAAATGTGTTCATTTCATGTATGCGCGAAATGCCTTAAAAATGGCTTTAAAATGGATTTGGAGCATGGAGACGATTATCTCGGGATTGCAAGATAACCAAACAAAACTTTTAGTGGATTTCTACTTATTTTATTAAATATCATCTCCACCAAACAGGACAAGCTTGCATCTGTTATAGTTTTGGGGAAAAATGTGTTCATTTCATGTATGCGCGAAATGCCTTAAAAATGGCTTTAAAATGGATTTGGAGCATGGAGACGATTATCTCGGGATTGCAAGATAACCAAACAAAACTTTTAGTGGATTTCTACTTATTTTATTAAATATCATCTCCACCAAACAGGACAAGCTTGCATCTGTTATAGTTTTGGAGAAAAATGTGTTCATTTCATGTATGCGCGAAATGCCTTAAAAATGGCTTTAAAATGGATTTGGAGCATGGAGACGATTATCTCGGGATTGCAAGATAACCAAACAAAACTTTTAGTGGATTTCTACTTATTTTATTAAATATCATCTCCACCAAACAGGACAAGCTTGCATCTGTTATAGTTTTGGAGAAAAATGTGTTCATTTCATGTATGCGCGAAATGCCTTAAAAATGGCTTTAAAATGGATTTGGAGCATGGAGACGATTATCTCGGGATTGCAATATAACCAAACAAAACTTTTAGTGGATTTCTACTTATTTTATTAAATATCATCTCCACCAAACAGGACAAGCTTGCATCTGTTATAGTTTTGGAGAAAAATGTGTTCATTTCATGTATGCGCGAAATGCCTTAAAAATGGCTTTAAAATGGATTTGGATCATGGAGACGATTATCTCGGGATTGCAAGATAACCAAACAAAACTTTTAGTGGATTTCTACTTATTTTATTAAATATCATCTCCACCAAACAGGACAAGCTTGCATCTGTTATAGTTTTGGAGAAAAATGTGTTCATTTCATGTATGCGCGAAATGCCTTAAAAATGGCTTTAAAATGGATTTGGAGCATGGAGACGATTATCTCGGGATTGCAAGATAACCAAACAAAACTTTTAGTGGATTTCTACTTATTTTATTAAATATCATCTCCACCAAACAGGACAAGCTTGCATCTGTTATAGTTTTGGAGAAAAATGTGTTCATTTCATGTATGCGCGAAATGCCTTAAAAATGGCTTTAAAATGGATTTGGAGCATGGAGACGATTATCTCGGGATTGCAAGATAACCAAACAAAACTTTTAGTGGATTTCTACTTATTTTATTAAATATCATCTCCACCAAACAGGACAAGCTTGCATGTGTTATAGTTTTGGAGAAAAATGTGTTCATTTCATGTATGCGCGAAATGCCTTAAAAATGGCTTTAAAATGGATTTGGAGCATGGAGACGATTATCTCGGGATTGCAAGATAACCAAACAAAACTTTTAGTGGATTTCTACTTATTTTATTAAATATCATCTCCACCAAACAGGACAAGCTTGCATCTGTTATAGTTTTGGAGAAAAATGTGTTCATTTCATGTATGCGCGAAATGCCTTAAAAATGGCTTTAAAATGGATTTGGAAAATGGAGACGATTATCTCGGGATTGCAGTATAACCAAACAAAACTTTTAGTGGATTTCTACTTATTTTATTAAATATCATCTCCACCAAACAGGACAAGCTTGCATCTGTTATAGTTTTGGAGAAAAATGTGTTCATTTCATGTATGCGCGAAATGCCTTAAAAATGGCTTTAAAATGGATTTGGAGCATGGAGACGATTATCTCGGGATTGCAAGATAACCAAACAAAACTTTTAGTGGATTTCTACTTATTTTATTAAATATCATCTCCACCAAACAGGACAAGCTTGCATCTGTTATAGTTTTGGAGAAAAATGTGTTCATTTCATGTATGCGCGAAATGCCTTAAAAATGGCTTTAAAATGGATTTGGAGCATGGAGACGATTATCTCAGGATGGCAATATAAACAAACGAAACTTTTAGTGGATTTCTACTTATTTTATTAAATATTATCTCCACCAAACAGGACAAGCTTGCATCTGTTATAGTTTTGGGGAAAAATGTGTTCATTTCATGTATGCGCGAAATGCCTTAAAAATGGCTTTAAAATGGATTTGGAGCATGGAGACGATTATCTCGGGATTGCAAGATAACCAAACAAAACTTTTAGTGGATTTCTACTTATTTTATTAAATATCATCTCCACCAAACAGGACAAGCTTGCATCTGTTATAGTTTTGGAGAAAAATGTGTTCATTTCATGTATGCGCGAAATGCCTTAAAAATGGCTTTAAAATGGATTTGGAGCATGGAGACGATTATCTCGGGATTGCAAGATAACCAAACAAAACTTTTAGTGGATTTCTACTTATTTTATTAAATATCATCTCCACCAAACAGGACAAGCTTGCATCTGTTATAGTTTTGGAGAAAAATGTGTTCATTTCATGTATGCGCGAAATGCCTTAAAAATGGCTTTAAAATGGATTTGGAGCATGGAGACGATTATCTCGGGATTGCAAGATAACCAAACAAAACTTTTAGTGGATTTCTACTTATTTTATTAAATATCATCTCCACCAAACAGGACAAGCTTGCATCTGTTATAGTTTTGGAGAAAAATGTGTTCATTTCATGTATGCGCGAAATGCCTTAAAAATGGCTTTAAAATGGATTTGGAGCATGGAGACGATTATCTCGGGATTGCAAGATAACCAAACAAAACTTTTAGTGGATTTCTACTTATTTTATTAAATATCATCTCCACCAAACAGGACAAGCTTGCATGTGTTATAGTTTTGGAGAAAAATGTGTTCATTTCATGTATGCGCGAAATGCCTTAAAAATGGCTTTAAAATGGATTTGGAGCATGGAGACGATTATCTCTGGATTGCAAGATAACCAAACAAAACTTTTAGTGGATTTCTACTTATTTTATTAAATATCATCTCCACCAAACAGGACAAGCTTGCATCTGTTATAGTTTTGGAGAAAAATGTGTTCATTTCATGTATGCGCGAAATGCCTTAAAAATGGCTTTAAAATGGATTTGGAGCATGGAGACGATTATCTCGGGATTGCAGTATAACCAAACAAAACTTTTAGTGGATTTCTACTTATTTTTTTAAATATCATCTCCACCAAACAGGACAAGCTTGCATCTGTTATAGTTTTGGAGAAAAATGTGTTCATTTCATGTATGCGCGAAATGCCTTAAAAATGGCTTTAAAATGGATTTTGAGCATGGAGACGATTATCTCGGGATTGCAAGATAACCAAACAAAACTTTAAGTGGATTTCTACTTATTTTATTAAATATCATCTCCACCAAACAGGACAAGCTTGCATCTGTTATAGTTTTGGAGAAAAATGTGTTCATTTCATGTATGCGCGAAATGCCTTAAAAATGGCTTTAAAATGGATTTGGAGCATGGAGACGATTATCTCAGGATGGCAATATAAACAAACGAAACTTTTAGTGGATTTCTACTTATTTTATTAAATATTATCTCCACCAAACAGGACAAGCTTGCATCTGTTATAGTTTTGGAGAAAAATGTGTTCATTTCATGTATGCGCGAAATGCCTTAAAAATGGCTTTAAAATGGATTTGGAGCATGGAGACGATTATCTCGGGATTGCAAGATAACCAAACAAAACTTTTAGTGGATTTCTACTTATTTTATTAAATATCATCTCCACCAAACAGGACAAGCTTGCATCTGTTATAGTTTTGGAGAAAAATGTGTTCATTTCATGTATGCGCGAAATGCCTTAAAAATGGCTTTAAAATGGATTTGGAGCATGGAGACGATTATCTCGGGATTGCAAGATAACCAAACAAAACTTTTAGTGGATTTCTACTTATTTTATTAAATATCATCTCCACCAAACAGGACAAGCTTGCATCTGTTATAGTTTTGGAGAAAAATGTGTTCATTTCATGTATGCGCGAAATGCCTTAAAAATGGCTTTAAAATGGATTTGGAGCATGGAGACGATTATCTCGGGATTGCAAGATAACCAAACAAAACTTTTAGTGGATTTCTACTTATTTTATTAAATATCATCTCCACCAAACAGGACAAGCTTGCATCTGTTATAGTTTTGGAGAAAAATGTGTTCATTTCATGTATGCGCGAAATGCCTTAAAAATGGCTTTAAAATGGATTTGGAGCATGGAGACGATTATCTCGGGATTGCAAGATAACCAAACAAAACTTTTAGTGGATTTCTACTTATTTTATTAAATATCATCTCCACCAAACAGGACAAGCTTGCATGTGTTATAGTTTTGGAGAAAAATGTGTTCATTTCATGTATGCGCAAAATGCCTTTGAAATGGCTTTAAAATGGATTTGGAGCATGGAGACGATTATCTCAGGATGGCAATATAAACAAACGAAACTTTTAGTAGATTTCTACTTATTTTATTAAATATTATCTCCACCAAACAGGACAAGCTTGCATCTGTTATAGTTTTGGAGAAAAATGTGTTCATTTCATGTATGCGCGAAATGCCTTAAAAATGGCTTTAAAATGGATTTGGAGCATGGAGACGATTATCTCGGGATTGCAAGATAACCAAACAAAACTTTTAGTGGATTTCTACTTATTTTATTAAATATCATCTCCACCAAACAGGACAAGCTTGCATGTGTTATAGTTTTGGAGAAAAATGTGTTCATTTCATGTATGCGCAAAATGCCTTTGAAATGGCTTTAAAATGGATTTGGAGCATGGAGACGATTATCTCAGGATGGCAATATAAACAAACGAAACTTTTAGTAGATTTCTACTTATTGTATTAAATATTATCTCCACCAAACAGGACAAGCTTGCATGTGTTATAGTTTTGGAGAAAAATGTGTTCATTTCATGTATGCGCGAAATGCCTTAAAAATGGCTTTAAAATGGATTTGGAGCATGGAGACGATTATCTCGGGATTGCAAGATAACCAAACAAAACTTTTAGTGGATTTCTACTTATTTTATTAAATATCATCTCCACCAAACAGGACAAGCTTGCATCTGTTAAAGTTTTGGAGAAAAATGTGTTCATTTCATGTATGCGCGAAATGCCTTAAAAATGGCTTTAAAATGGATTTGGAGCATGGAGACGATTATCTCGGGATTGCAAGATAACCAAACAAAACTTTTAGTGGATTTCTACTTATTTTATTAAATATCATCTCCACCAAACAGGACAAGCTTGCATCTGTTATAGTTTTGGAGAAAAATGTGTTCATTTCATGTATGCGCGAAATGCCTTAAAAATGGCTTTAAAATGGATTTGGAGCATGGAGACGATTATCTCGGGATTGCAAGATAACCAAACAAAACTTTTAGTGGATTTCTACTTATTTTATTAAATATCATCTCCACCAAACAGGACAAGCTTGCATCTGTTATAGTTTTGGAGAAAAATGTGTTCATTTCATGTATGCGCGAAATGCCTTAAAAATGGCTTTAAAATGGATTTGGAGCATGGAGACGATTATCTCGGGATTGCAAGATAACCAAACAAAACTTTTAGTGGATTTCTACTTATTTTATTAAATATCATCTCCACCAAACAGGACAAGCTTGTATCTGTTATAGTTTTGGAGAAAAATGTGTTCATTTCATGTATGCGCGAAATGCCTTAAAAATGGCTTTAAAATGGATTTGGAGCATGGAGACGATTATCTCGGGATTGCAAGATAACCAAACAAAACTTTTAGTGGATTTCTACTTATTTTATTAAATATCATCTCCACCAAACAGGACAAGCTTGCATCTGTTATAGTTTTGGGGAAAAATGTGTTCATTTCATGTATGCGCGAAATGCCTTAAAAATGGCTTTAAAATGGATTTGGAGCATGGAGACGATTATCTCGGGATTGCAAGATAACCAAACAAAACTTTTAGTGGATTTCTACTTATTTTATTAAATATCATCTCCACCAAACAGGACAAGCTTGCATCTGTTATAGTTTTGGAGAAAAATGTGTTCATTTCATGTATGCGCGAAATGCCTTAAAAATGGCTTTAAAATGGATTTGGAGCATGGAGACGATTATCTCGGGATTGCAAGATAACCAAACAAAACTTTTAGTGGATTTCTACTTATTTTATTAAATATCATCTCCACCAAACAGGACAAGCTTGCATCTGTTATAGTTTTGGAGAAAAATGTGTTCATTTCATGTATGCGCGAAATGCCTTAAAAATGGCTTTAAAATGGATTTGGAGCATGGAGACGATTATCTCGGGATTGCAATATAACCAAACAAAACTTTTAGTGGATTTCTACTTATTTTATTAAATATCATCTCCACCAAACAGGACAAGCTTGCATCTGTTATAGTTTTGGAGAAAAATGTGTTCATTTCATGTATGCGCGAAATGCCTTAAAAATGGCTTTAAAATGGATTTGGAGCATGGAGACGATTATCTCGGGATTGCAAAATAACCAAACAAAACTTTTAGTGGATTTCTACTTATTTTATTAAATATCATCTCCACCAAACAGGACAAGCTTGCATGTGTTATAGTTTTGGAGAAAAATGTGTTCATTTCATGTATGCGCAAAATGCCTTTGAAATGGCTTTAAAATGGATTTGGAGCATGGAGACGATTATCTCGGGATTGCAAGATAACCAAACAAAACTTTTAGTGGATTTCTACTTATTTTATTAAATATCATCTCCACCAAACAGGACAAGCTTGCATCTGTTATAGTTTTGGAGAAAAATGTGTTCATTTCATGTATGCGCGAAATGCCTTAAAAATGGCTTTAAAATGGATTTGGAGCATGGAGACGATTATCTCGGGATTGCAAGATAACCAAACAAAACTTTTAGTGGATTTCTACTTATTTTATTAAATATCATCTCCACCAAACAGGACAAGCTTGTATCTGTTATAGTTTTGGAGAAAAATGTGTTCATTTCATGTATGCGCGAAATGCCTTAAAAATGGCTTTAAAATGGATTTGGAGCATGGAGACGATTATCTCGGGATTGCAAGATAACCAAACAAAACTTTTAGTGGATTTCTACTTATTTTATTAAATATCATCTCCACCAAACAGGACAAGCTTGCATCTGTTATAGTTTTGGGGAAAAATGTGTTCATTTCATGTATGCGCGAAATGCCTTAAAAATGGCTTTAAAATGGATTTGGAGCATGGAGACGATTATCTCGGGATTGCAAGATAACCAAACAAAACTTTTAGTGGATTTCTACTTATTTTATTAAATATCATCTCCACCAAACAGGACAAGCTTGCATCTGTTATAGTTTTGGAGAAAAATGTGTTCATTTCATGTATGCGCGAAATGCCTTAAAAATGGCTTTAAAATGGATTTGGAGCATGGAGACGATTATCTCGGGATTGCAAGATAACCAAACAAAACTTTTAGTGGATTTCTACTTATTTTATTAAATATCATCTCCACCAAACAGGACAAGCTTGCATCTGTTATAGTTTTGGAGAAAAATGTGTTCATTTCATGTATGCGCGAAATGCCTTAAAAATGGCTTTAAAATGGATTTGGAGCATGGAGACGATTATCTCGGGATTGCAATATAACCAAACAAAACTTTTAGTGGATTTCTACTTATTTTATTAAATATCATCTCCACCAAACAGGACAAGCTTGCATCTGTTATAGTTTTGGAGAAAAATGTGTTCATTTCATGTATGCGCGAAATGCCTTAAAAATGGCTTTAAAATGGATTTGGATCATGGAGACGATTATCTCGGGATTGCAAGATAACCAAACAAAACTTTTAGTGGATTTCTACTTATTTTATTAAATATCATCTCCACCAAACAGGACAAGCTTGCATCTGTTATAGTTTTGGAGAAAAATGTGTTCATTTCATGTATGCGCGAAATGCCTTAAAAATGGCTTTAAAATGGATTTGGAGCATGGAGACGATTATCTCGGGATTGCAAGATAACCAAACAAAACTTTTAGTGGATTTCTACTTATTTTATTAAATATCATCTCCACCAAACAGGACAAGCTTGCATCTGTTATAGTTTTGGAGAAAAATGTGTTCATTTCATGTATGCGCGAAATGCCTTAACAATGGCTTTAAAATGGATTTGGAGCATGGAGACGATTATCTCGGGATTGCAAGATAACCAAACAAAACTTTTAGTGGATTTCTACTTATTTTATTAAATATCATCTCCACCAAACAGGACAAGCTTGCATGTGTTATAGTTTTGGAGAAAAATGTGTTCATTTCATGTATGCGCGAAATGCCTTAAAAATGGCTTTAAAATGGATTTGGAGCATGGAGACGATTATCTCGGGATTGCAAGATAACCAAACAAAACTTTTAGTGGATTTCTACTTATTTTATTAAATATCATCTCCACCAAACAGGACAAGCTTGCATCTGTTATAGTTTTGGAGAAAAATGTGTTCATTTCATGTATGCGCGAAATGCCTTAAAAATGGCTTTAAAATGGATTTGGAAAATGGAGACGATTATCTCGGGATTGCAGTATAACCAAACAAAACTTTTAGTGGATTTCTACTTATTTTATTAAATATCATCTCCACCAAACAGGACAAGCTTGCATCTGTTATAGTTTTGGAGAAAAATGTGTTCATTTCATGTATGCGCGAAATGCCTTAAAAATGGCTTTAAAATGGATTTGGAGCATGGAGACGATTATCTCGGGATTGCAAGATAACCAAACAAAACTTTTAGTGGATTTCTACTTATTTTATTAAATATCATCTCCACCAAACAGGACAAGCTTGCATCTGTTATAGTTTTGGAGAAAAATGTGTTCATTTCATGTATGCGCGAAATGCCTTAAAAATGGCTTTAAAATGGATTTGGAGCATGGAGACGATTATCTCAGGATGGCAATATAAACAAACGAAACTTTTAGTGGATTTCTACTTATTTTATTAAATATTATCTCCACCAAACAGGACAAGCTTGCATCTGTTATAGTTTTGGGGAAAAATGTGTTCATTTCATGTATGCGCGAAATGCCTTAAAAATGGCTTTAAAATGGATTTGGAGCATGGAGACGATTATCTCGGGATTGCAAGATAACCAAACAAAACTTTTAGTGGATTTCTACTTATTTTATTAAATATCATCTCCACCAAACAGGACAAGCTTGCATCTGTTATAGTTTTGGAGAAAAATGTGTTCATTTCATGTATGCGCGAAATGCCTTAAAAATGGCTTTAAAATGGATTTGGAGCATGGAGACGATTATCTCGGGATTGCAAGATAACCAAACAAAACTTTTAGTGGATTTCTACTTATTTTATTAAATATCATCTCCACCAAACAGGACAAGCTTGCATCTGTTATAGTTTTGGAGAAAAATGTGTTCATTTCATGTATGCGCGAAATGCCTTAAAAATGGCTTTAAAATGGATTTGGAGCATGGAGACGATTATCTCGGGATTGCAAGATAACCAAACAAAACTTTTAGTGGATTTCTACTTATTTTATTAAATATCATCTCCACCAAACAGGACAAGCTTGCATCTGTTATAGTTTTGGAGAAAAATGTGTTCATTTCATGTATGCGCGAAATGCCTTAAAAATGGCTTTAAAATGGATTTGGAGCATGGAGACGATTATCTCGGGATTGCAAGATAACCAAACAAAACTTTTAGTGGATTTCTACTTATTTTATTAAATATCATCTCCACCAAACAGGACAAGCTTGCATGTGTTATAGTTTTGGAGAAAAATGTGTTCATTTCATGTATGCGCGAAATGCCTTAAAAATGGCTTTAAAATGGATTTGGAGCATGGAGACGATTATCTCTGGATTGCAAGATAACCAAACAAAACTTTTAGTGGATTTCTACTTATTTTATTAAATATCATCTCCACCAAACAGGACAAGCTTGCATCTGTTATAGTTTTGGAGAAAAATGTGTTCATTTCATGTATGCGCGAAATGCCTTAAAAATGGCTTTAAAATGGATTTGGAGCATGGAGACGATTATCTCGGGATTGCAGTATAACCAAACAAAACTTTTAGTGGATTTCTACTTATTTTTTTAAATATCATCTCCACCAAACAGGACAAGCTTGCATCTGTTATAGTTTTGGAGAAAAATGTGTTCATTTCATGTATGCGCGAAATGCCTTAAAAATGGCTTTAAAATGGATTTTGAGCATGGAGACGATTATCTCGGGATTGCAAGATAACCAAACAAAACTTTAAGTGGATTTCTACTTATTTTATTAAATATCATCTCCACCAAACAGGACAAGCTTGCATCTGTTATAGTTTTGGAGAAAAATGTGTTCATTTCATGTATGCGCGAAATGCCTTAAAAATGGCTTTAAAATGGATTTGGAGCATGGAGACGATTATCTCAGGATGGCAATATAAACAAACGAAACTTTTAGTGGATTTCTACTTATTTTATTAAATATTATCTCCACCAAACAGGACAAGCTTGCATCTGTTATAGTTTTGGAGAAAAATGTGTTCATTTCATGTATGCGCGAAATGCCTTAAAAATGGCTTTAAAATGGATTTGGAGCATGGAGACGATTATCTCGGGATTGCAAGATAACCAAACAAAACTTTTAGTGGATTTCTACTTATTTTATTAAATATCATCTCCACCAAACAGGACAAGCTTGCATCTGTTATAGTTTTGGAGAAAAATGTGTTCATTTCATGTATGCGCGAAATGCCTTAAAAATGGCTTTAAAATGGATTTGGAGCATGGAGACGATTATCTCGGGATTGCAAGATAACCAAACAAAACTTTTAGTGGATTTCTACTTATTTTATTAAATATCATCTCCACCAAACAGGACAAGCTTGCATCTGTTATAGTTTTGGAGAAAAATGTGTTCATTTCATGTATGCGCGAAATGCCTTAAAAATGGCTTTAAAATGGATTTGGAGCATGGAGACGATTATCTCGGGATTGCAAGATAACCAAACAAAACTTTTAGTGGATTTCTACTTATTTTATTAAATATCATCTCCACCAAACAGGACAAGCTTGCATCTGTTATAGTTTTGGAGAAAAATGTGTTCATTTCATGTATGCGCGAAATGCCTTAAAAATGGCTTTAAAATGGATTTGGAGCATGGAGACGATTATCTCGGGATTGCAAGATAACCAAACAAAACTTTTAGTGGATTTCTACTTATTTTATTAAATATCATCTCCACCAAACAGGACAAGCTTGCATGTGTTATAGTTTTGGAGAAAAATGTGTTCATTTCATGTATGCGCAAAATGCCTTTGAAATGGCTTTAAAATGGATTTGGAGCATGGAGACGATTATCTCAGGATGGCAATATAAACAAACGAAACTTTTAGTAGATTTCTACTTATTTTATTAAATATTATCTCCACCAAACAGGACAAGCTTGCATCTGTTATAGTTTTGGAGAAAAATGTGTTCATTTCATGTATGCGCGAAATGCCTTAAAAATGGCTTTAAAATGGATTTGGAGCATGGAGACGATTATCACGGGATTGCAAGATAACCAAACAAAACTTTTAGTGGATTTCTACTTATTTTATTAAATATCATCTCCACCAAACAGGACAAGCTTGCATCTGTTATAGTTTTGGAGAAAAATGTGTTCATTTCATGTATGCGCGAAATGCCTTAAAAATGGCTTTAAAATGGATTTGGAGCATGGAGACGATTATCTCGGGATTGCAAGATAACCAAACAAAACTTTTAGTGGATTTCTACTTATTTTATTAAATATCATCTCCACCAAACAGGACAAGCTTGCATCTGTTATAGTTTTGGAGAAAAATGTGTTCATTTCATGTATGCGCGAAATGCCTTAAAAATGGCTTTAAAATGGATTTGGAGCATGGAGACGATTATCTCAGGATGGCAATATAAACAAACGAAACTTTTAGTAGATTTCTACTTATTTTATTAAATATTATCTCCACCAAACAGGACAAGCTTGCATCTGTTATAGTTTTGGAGAAAAATGTGTTCATTTCATGTATGCGCGAAATGCCTTAAAAATGGCTTTAAAATGGATTTGGAGCATGGAGACGATTATCTCGGGATTGCAAGATAACCAAACAAAACTTTTAGTGGATTTCTACTTATTTTATTAAATATCATCTCCACCAAACAGGACAAGCTTGCATGTGTTATAGTTTTGGAGAAAAATGTGTTCATTTCATGTATGCGCAAAATGCCTTTGAAATGGCTTTAAAATGGATTTGGAGCATGGAGACGATTATCTCAGGATGGCAATATAAACAAACGAAACTTTTAGTAGATTTCTACTTATTTTATTAAATATTATCTCCACCAAACAGGACAAGCTTGCATCTGTTATAGTTTTGGAGAAAAATGTGTTCATTTCATGTATGCGCGAAATGCCTTAAAAATGGCTTTAAAATGGATTTGGAGCATGGAGACGATTATCTCGGGATTGCAAGATAACCAAACAAAACTTTTAGTGGATTTCTACTTATTTTATTAAATATCATCTCCACCAAACAGGACAAGCTTGCATGTGTTATAGTTTTGGAGAAAAATGTGTTCATTTCATGTATGCGCAAAATGCCTTTGAAATGGCTTTAAAATGGATTTGGAGCATGGAGACGATTATCTCAGGATGGCAATATAAACAAACGAAACTTTTAGTAGATTTCTACTTATTGTATTAAATATTATCTCCACCAAACAGGACAAGCTTGCATGTGTTATAGTTTTGGAGAAAAATGTGTTCATTTCATGTATGCGCGAAATGCCTTAAAAATGGCTTTAAAATGGATTTGGAGCATGGAGACGATTATCTCGGGATTGCAAGATAACCAAACAAAACTTTTAGTGGATTTCTACTTATTTTATTAAATATCATCTCCACCAAACAGGACAAGCTTGCATCTGTTAAAGTTTTGGAGAAAAATGTGTTCATTTCATGTATGCGCGAAATGCCTTAAAAATGGCTTTAAAATGGATTTGGAGCATGGAGACGATTATCTCGGGATTGCAAGATAACCAAACAAAACTTTTAGTGGATTTCTACTTATTTTATTAAATATCATCTCCACCAAACAGGACAAGCTTGCATCTGTTATAGTTTTGGAGAAAAATGTGTTCATTTCATGTATGCGCGAAATGCCTTAAAAATGGCTTTAAAATGGATTTGGAGCATGGAGACGATTATCTCGGGATTGCAAGATAACCAAACAAAACTTTTAGTGGATTTCTACTTATTTTATTAAATATCATCTCCACCAAACAGGACAAGCTTGCATCTGTTATAGTTTTGGAGAAAAATGTGTTCATTTCATGTATGCGCGAAATGCCTTAAAAATGGCTTTAAAATGGATTTGGAGCATGGAGACGATTATCTCGGGATTGCAAGATAACCAAACAAAACTTTTAGTGGATTTCTACTTATTTTATTAAATATCATCTCCACCAAACAGGACAAGCTTGCATGTGTTATAGTTTTGGAGAAAAATGTGTTCATTTCATGTATGCGCAAAATGCCTTTGAAATGGCTTTAAAATGGATTTGGAGCATGGAGACGATTATCTCAGGATGGCAATATAAACAAACGAAACTTTTAGTAGATTTCTACTTATTTTATTAAATATTATCTCCACCAAACAGGACAAGCTTGCATCTGTTATAGTTTTGGAGAAAAATGTGTTCATTTCATGTATGCGCGAAATGCCTTAAAAATGGCTTTAAAATGGATTTGGAGCATGGAGACGATTATCTCGGGATTGCAAGATAACCAAACAAAACTTTTAGTGGATTTCTACTTATTTTATTAAATATCATCTCCACCAAACAGGACAAGCTTGCATCTGTTATAGTTTTGGAGAAAAATGTGTTCATTTCATGTATGCGCGAAATGCCTTAAAAATGGCTTTAAAATGGATTTGGAGCATGGAGACGATTATCTCGGGATTGCAAGATAACCAAACAAAACTTTTAGTGGATTTCTACTTATTTTATTAAATATCATCTCCACCAAACAGGACAAGCTTGCATGTGTTATAGTTTTGGAGAAAAATGTGTTCATTTCATGTATGCGCAAAATGCCTTTGAAATGGCTTTAAATTGGATTTGGAGCATGGAGACGATTATCTCAGGATGGCAATATAAACAAACGAAACTTTTAGTAGATTTCTACTTATTTTATTAAATATTATCTCCACCAAACAGGACAAGCTTGCATCTGTTATAGTTTTGGAGAAAAATGTGTTCATTTCATGTATGCGCGAAATGCCTTAAAAATGGCTTTAAAATGGATTTGGAGCATGGAGACGATTATCACGGGATTGCAAGATAACCAAACAAAACTTTTAGTGGATTTCTACTTATTTTATTAAATATCATCTCCACCAAACAGGACAAGCTTGCATCTGTTATAGTTTTGGAGAAAAATGTGTTCATTTCATGTATGCGCGAAATGCCTTAAAAATGGCTTTAAAATGGATTTGGAGCATGGAGACGATTATCTCGGGATTGCAAGATAACCAAACAAAACTTTTAGTGCATTTCTACTTATTTTATTAAATATCATCTCCACCAAACAGGACAAGCTTGCATCTGTTATAGTTTTGGAGAAAAATGTGTTCATTTCATGTATGCGCGAAATGCCTTAAAAATGGCTTTAAAATGGATTTGGAGCATGGAGACGATTATCTCAGGATGGCAATATAAACAAACGAAACTTTTAGTAGATTTCTACTTATTTTATTAAATATTATCTCCACCAAACAGGACAAGCTTGCATCTGTTATAGTTTTGGAGAAAAATGTGTTCATTTCATGTATGCGCGAAATGCCTTAAAAATGGCTTTAAAATGGATTTGGAGCATGGAGACGATTATCTCGGGATTGCAAGATAACCAAACAAAACTTTTAGTGGATTTCTACTTATTTTATTAAATATCATCTCCACCAAACAGGACAAGCTTGCATCTGTTATAGTTTTGGACAAAAATGTGTTCATTTCATGTATGCGCGAAATGCCTTAAAAATGGCTTTAAAATGGATTTGGAGCATGGAGACGATTATCTCGGGATTGCAAGATAACCAAACAAAACTTTTAGTGGATTTCTACTTATTTTATTAAATATCATCTCCACCAAACAGGACAAGCTTGCATGTGTTATAGTTTTGGAGAAAAATGTGTTCATTTCATGTATGCGCAAAATGCCTTTGAAATGGCTTTAAAATGGATTTGGAGCATGGAGACGATTATCTCAGGATGGCAATATAAACAAACGAAACTTTTAGTAGATTTCTACTTATTTTATTAAATATTATCTCCACCAAACAGGACAAGCTTGCATCTGTTATAGTTTTGGAGAAAAATGTGTTCATTTCATGTATGCGCGAAATGCCTTAAAAATGGCTTTAAAATGGATTTGGAGCATGGAGACGATTATCTCGGGATTGCAAGATAACCAAACAAAACTTTTAGTGGATTTCTACTTATTTTATTAAATATCATCTCCACCAAACAGGACAAGCTTGCATGTGTTATAGTTTTGGAGAAAAATGTGTTCATTTCATGTATGCGCGAAATGCCTTAAAAATGGCTTTAAAATGGATTTGGAGCATGGAGACGATTATCTCGGGATTGCAAGATAACCAAACAAAACTTTTAGTGGATTTCTACTTATTTTATTAAATATCATCTCCACCAAACAGGACAAGCTTGCATCTGTTATAGTTTTGGAGAAAAATGTGTTCATTTCATGTATGCGCGAAATGCCTTAAAAATGGCTTTAAAATGGATTTGGAGCATGGAGACGATTATCTCGGGATTGCAAGATAACCAAACAAAACTTTTAGTGGATTTCTACTTATTTTATTAAATATCATCTCCACCAAACAGGACAAGCTTGCATCTGTTATAGTTTTGGAGAAAAATGTGTTCATTTCATGTATGCGCGAAATGCCTTAAAAATGGCTTTAAAATGGATTTGGAGCATGGAGACGATTATCTCGGGATTGCAAGATAACCAAACAAAACTTTTAGTGGATTTCTACTTATTTTATTAAATATCATCTCCACCAAACAGGACAAGCTTGCATCTGTTATAGTTTTGGAGAAAAATGTGTTCATTTCATGTATGCGCGAAATGCCTTAAAAATGGCTTTAAAATGGATTTGGAGCATGGAGACGATTATCTCGGGATTGCAAGATAACCAAACAAAACTTTTAGTGGATTTCTACTTATTTTATTAAATATCATCTCCACCAAACAGGACAAGCTTGCATGTGTTATAGTTTTGGAGAAAAATGTGTTCATTTCATGTATGCGCAAAATGCCTTTGAAATGGCTTTAAAATGGATTTGGAGCATGGAGACGATTATCTCAGGATGGCAATATAAACAAACGAAACTTTTAGTAGATTTCTACTTATTTTATTAAATATTATCTCCACCAAACAGGACAAGCTTGCATCTGTTATAGTTTTGGAGAAAAATGTGTTCATTTCATGTATGCGCGAAATGCCTTAAAAATGGCTTTAAAATGGATTTGGAGCATGGAGACGATTATCTCGGGATTGCAAGATAACCAAACAAAACTTTTAGTGGATTTCTACTTATTTTATTAAATATCATCTCCACCAAACAGGACAAGCTTGCATGTGTTATAGTTTTGGAGAAAAATGTGTTCATTTCATGTATGCGCAAAATGCCTTTGAAATGGCTTTAAAATGGATTTGGAGCATGGAGACGATTATCTCATGATGGCAATATAAACAAACGAAACTTTTAGTAGATTTCTACTTATTTTATTAAATATTATCTCCACCAAACAGGACAAGCTTGCATGTGTTATAGTTTTGGAGAAAAATGTGTTCATTTCATGTATGCGCGAAATGCCTTAAAAATGGCTTTAAAATGGATTTGGAGCATGGAGACGATTATCTCGGGATTGCAAGATAACCAAACAAAACTTTTAGTGGATTTCTACTTATTTTATTAAATATCATCTCCACCAAACAGGACAAGCTTGCATCTGTTAAAGTTTTGGAGAAAAATGTGTTCATTTCATGTATGCGCGAAATGCCTTAAAAATGGCTTTAAAATGGATTTGGAGCATGGAGACGATTATCTCGGGATTGCAAGATAACCAAACAAAACTTTTAGTGGATTTCTACTTATTTTATTAAATATCATCTCCACCAAACAGGACAAGCTTGCATCTGTTATAGTTTTGGAGAAAAATGTGTTCATTTCATGTATGCGCGAAATGCCTTAAAAATGGCTTTAAAATGGATTTGGAGCATGGAGACGATTATCTCGGGATTGCAAGATAACCAAACAAAACTTTTAGTGGATTTCTACTTATTTTATTAAATATCATCTCCACCAAACAGGACAAGCTTGCATCTGTTATAGTTTTGGAGAAAAATGTGTTCATTTCATGTATGCGCGAAATGCCTTAAAAATGGCTTTAAAATGGATTTGGAGCATGGAGACGATTATCTCGGGATTGCAAGATAACCAAACAAAACTTTTAGTGGATTTCTACTTATTTTATTAAATATCATCTCCACCAAACAGGACAAGCTTGCATGTGTTATAGTTTTGGAGAAAAATGTGTTCATTTCATGTATGCGCAAAATGCCTTTGAAATGGCTTTAAAATGGATTTGGAGCATGGAGACGATTATCTCAGGATGGCAATATAAACAAACGAAACTTTTAGTAGATTTCTACTTATTTTATTAAATATTATCTCCACCAAACAGGACAAGCTTGCATCTGTTATAGTTTTGGAGAAAAATGTGTTCATTTCATGTATGCGCGAAATGCCTTAAAAATGGCTTTAAAATGGATTTGGAGCATGGAGACGATTATCTCGGGATTGCAAGATAACCAAACAAAACTTTTAGTGGATTTCTACTTATTTTATTAAATATCATCTCCACCAAACAGGACAAGCTTGCATCTGTTATAGTTTTGGAGAAAAATGTGTTCATTTCATGTATGCGCGAAATGCCTTAAAAATGGCTTTAAAATGGATTTGGAGCATGGAGACGATTATCTCGGGATTGCAAGATAACCAAACAAAACTTTTAGTGGATTTCTACTTATTTTATTAAATATCATCTCCACCAAACAGGACAAGCTTGCATGTGTTATAGTTTTGGAGAAAAATGTGTTCATTTCATGTATGCGCAAAATGCCTTTGAAATGGCTTTAAATTGGATTTGGAGCATGGAGACGATTATCTCAGGATGGCAATATAAACAAACGAAACTTTTAGTAGATTTCTACTTATTTTATTAAATATTATCTCCACCAAACAGGACAAGCTTGCATCTGTTATAGTTTTGGAGAAAAATGTGTTCATTTCATGTATGCGCGAAATGCCTTAAAAATGGCTTTAAAATGGATTTGGAGCATGGAGACGATTATCACGGGATTGCAAGATAACCAAACAAAACTTTTAGTGGATTTCTACTTATTTTATTAAATATCATCTCCACCAAACAGGACAAGCTTGCATCTGTTATAGTTTTGGAGAAAAATGTGTTCATTTCATGTATGCGCGAAATGCCTTAAAAATGGCTTTAAAATGGATTTGGAGCATGGAGACGATTATCTCGGGATTGCAAGATAACCAAACAAAACTTTTAGTGGATTTCTACTTATTTTATTAAATATCATCTCCACCAAACAGGACAAGCTTGCATCTGTTATAGTTTTGGAGAAAAATGTGTTCATTTCATGTATGCGCGAAATGCCTTAAAAATGGCTTTAAAATGGATTTGGAGCATGGAGACGATTATCTCAGGATGGCAATATAAACAAACGAAACTTTTAGTAGATTTCTACTTATTTTATTAAATATCATCTCCACCAAACAGGACAAGCTTGCATCTGTTATAGTTTTGGACAAAAATGTGTTCATTTCATGTATGCGCGAAATGCCTTAAAAATGGCTTTAAAATGGATTTGGAGCATGGAGACGATTATCTCGGGATTGCAAGATAACCAAACAAAACTTTTAGTGGATTTCTACTTATTTTATTAAATATCATCTCCACCAAACAGGACAAGCTTGCATGTGTTATAGTTTTGGAGAAAAATGTGTTCATTTCATGTATGCGCAAAATGCCTTTGAAATGGCTTTAAAATGGATTTGGAGCATGGAGACGATTATCTCAGGATGGCAATATAAACAAACGAAACTTTTAGTAGATTTCTACTTATTTTATTAAATATTATCTCCACCAAACAGGACAAGCTTGCATCTGTTATAGTTTTGGAGAAAAATGTGTTCATTTCATGTATGCGCGAAATGCCTTAAAAATGGCTTTAAAATGGATTTGGAGCATGGAGACGATTATCTCGGGATTGCAAGATAACCAAACAAAACTTTTAGTGGATTTCTACTTATTTTATTAAATATCATCTCCACCAAACAGGACAAGCTTGCATCTGTTATAGTTTTGGAGAAAAATGTGTTCATTTCATGTATGCGCGAAATGCCTTAAAAATGGCTTTAAAATGGATTTGGAGCATGGAGACGATTATCTCGGGATTGCAAGATAACCAAACAAAACTTTTAGTGGATTTCTACTTATTTTATTAAATATCTCCACCAAACAGGACAAGCTTGCATGTGTTATAGTTTTGGAGAAAAATGTGTTCATTTCATGTATGCGCAAAATGCCTTTGAAATGGCTTTAAAATGGATTTGGAGCATGGAGACGATTATCTCAGGATGGCAATATAAACAAACGAAACTTTTAGTAGATTTCTACTTATTTTATTAAATATTATCTCCACCAAACAGGACAAGCTTGCATGTGTTATAGTTTTGGAGAAAAATGTGTTCATTTCATGTATGCGCGAAATGCCTTAAAAATGGCTTTAAAATGGATTTGGAGCATGGAGACGATTATCTCGGGATTGCAAGATAACCAAACAAAACTTTTAGTGGATTTCTACTTATTTTATTAAATATCATCTCCACCAAACAGGACAAGCTTGCATCTGTTAAAGTTTTGGAGAAAAATGTGTTCATTTCATGTATACGCGAAATGCCTTAAAAATGGCTTTAAAATGGATTTGGAGCATGGAGACGATTATCTCGGGATTGCAAGATAACCAAACAAAACTTTTAGTGGATTTCTACTTATTTTATTAAATATCATCTCCACCAAACAGGACAAGCTTGCATCTGTTATAGTTTTGGAGAAAAATGTGTTCATTTCATGTATGCGCGAAATGCCTTAAAAATGGCTTTAAAATGGATTTGGAGCATGGAGACGATTATCTCGGGATTGCAAGATAACCAAACAAAACTTTTAGTGGATTTCTACTTATTTTATTAAATATCTCCACCAAACAGGACAAGCTTGCATGTGTTATAGTTTTGGAGAAAAATGTGTTCATTTCATGTATGCGCAAAATGCCTTTGAAATGGCTTTAAAATGGATTTGGAGCATGGAGACGATTATCTCAGGATGGCAATATAAACAAACGAAACTTTTAGTAGATTTCTACTTATTTTATTAAATATTATCTCCACCAAACAGGACAAGCTTGCATGTGTTATAGTTTTGGAGAAAAATGTGTTCATTTCATGTATGCGCGAAATGCCTTAAAAATGGCTTTAAAATGGATTTGGAGCATGGAGACGATTATCTCGGGATTGCAAGATAACCAAACAAAACTTTTAGTGGATTTCTACTTATTTTATTAAATATCATCTCCACCAAACAGGACAAGCTTGCATCTGTTAAAGTTTTGGAGAAAAATGTGTTCATTTCATGTATGCGCGAAATGCCTTAAAAATGGCTTTAAAATGGATTTGGAGCATGGAGACGATTATCTCGGGATTGCAAGATAACCAAACAAAACTTTTAGTGGATTTCTACTTATTTTATTAAATATCATCTCCACCAAACAGGACAAGCTTGCATCTGTTATAGTTTTGGAGAAAAATGTGTTCATTTCATGTATGCGCGAAATGCCTTAAAAATGGCTTTAAAATGGATTTGGAGCATGGAGACGATTATCTCGGGATTGCAAGATAACCAAACAAAACTTTTAGTGGATTTCTACTTATTTTATTAAATATCATCTCCACCAAACAGGACAAGCTTGCATCTGTTATAGTTTTGGAGAAAAATGTGTTCATTTCATGTATGCGCAAAATGCCTTTGAAATGGCTTTAAAATGGATTTGGAGCATGGAGACGATTATCTCAGGATGGCAATATAAACAAACGAAACTTTTAGTAGATTTCTACTTATTTTATTAAATATTATCTCCACCAAACAGGACAAGCTTGCATCTGTTATAGTTTTTGAGAAAAATGTGTTCATTTCATGTATGCGCGAAATGCCTTAAAAATGGCTTTAAAATGGATTTGGAGCATGGAGACGATTATCTCGGGATTGCAAGATAACCAAACAAAACTTTTAGTGGATTTCTACTTATTTTATTAAATATCATCTCCACCAAACAGGACAAGCTTGCATCTGTTATAGTTTTGGACAAAAATGTGTTCATTTCATGTATGCGCGAAATGCCTTAAAAATGGCTTTAAAATGGATTTGGAGCATGGAGACGATTATCTCGGGATTGCAAGATAACCAAACAAAACTTTTAGTGGATTTCTACTTATTTTATTAAATATCATCTCCACCAAACAGGACAAGCTTGCATGTGTTATAGTTTTGGAGAAAAATGTGTTCATTTCATGTATGCGCAAAATGCCTTTGAAATGGCTTTAAAATGGATTTGGAGCATGGAGACGATTATCTCAGGATGGCAATATAAACAAACGAAACTTTTAGTAGATTTCTACTTATTTTATTAAATATTATCTCCACCAAACAGGACAAGCTTGCATGTGTTATAGTTTTGGAGAAAAATGTGTTCATTTCATGTATGCGCGAAATGCCTTAAAAATGGCTTTAAAATGGATTTGGAGCATGGAGACGATTATCTCGGGATTGCAAGATAACCAAACAAAACTTTTAGTGGATTTCTACTTATTTTATTAAATATCATCTCCACCAAACAGGACAAGCTTGCATCTGTTAAAGGTTTGGAGAAAAATGTGTTCATTTCATGTATGCGCGAAATGCCTTAAAAATGGCTTTAAAATGGATTTGGAGCATGGAGACGATTATCTCGGGATTGCAAGATAACCAAACAAAACTTTTAGTGGATTTCTACTTATTTTATTAAATATCATCTCCACCAAACAGGACAAGCTTGCATCTGTTATAGTTTTGGAGAAAAATGTGTTCATTTCATGTATGCGCGAAATGCCTTAAAAATGGCTTTAAAATGGATTTGGAGCATGGAGACGATTATCTCGGGATTGCAAGATAACCAAACAAAACTTTTAGTGGATTTCTACTTATTTTATTAAATATCATCTCCACCAAACAGGACAAGCTTGCATCTGTTATAGTTTTGGAGAAAAATGTGTTCATTTCATGTATGCGCGAAATGCCTTAAAAATGGCTTTAAAATGGATTTGGAGCATGGAGACGATTATCTCGGGATTGCAAGATAACCAAACAAAACTTTTAGTGGATTTCTACTTATTTTATTAAATATCATCTCCACCAAACAGGACAAGCTTGCATCTGTTATAGTTTTGGAGAAAAATGTGTTCATTTCATGTATGCGCGAAATGCCTTAAAAATGGCTTTAAAATGGATTTGGAGCATGGAGACGATTATCTCGGGATTGCAAGATAACCAAACAAAACTTTTAGTGGATTTCTACTTATTTTATTAAATATCATCTCCACCAAACAGGACAAGCTTGCATGTGTTATAGTTTTGGAGAAAAATGTGTTCATTTCATGTATGCGCAAAATGCCTTTGAAATGGCTTTAAAATGGATTTGGAGCATGGAGACGATTATCTCAGGATGGCAATATAAACAAACGAAACTTTTAGTAGATTTCTACTTATTTTATTAAATATTATCTCCACCAAACAGGACAAGCTTGCATCTGTTATAGTTTTTGAGAAAAATGTGTTCATTTCATGTATGCGCGAAATGCCTTAAAAATGGCTTTAAAATGGATTTGGAGCATGGAGACGATTATCTCGGGATTGCAAGATAACCAAACAAAACTTTTAGTGGATTTCTACTTATTTTATTAAATATCATCTCCACCAAACAGGACAAGCTTGCATCTGTTATAGTTTTGGAGAAAAATGTGTTCATTTCATGTATGCGCGAAATGCCTTAAAAATGGCTTTAAAATGGATTTGGAGCATGGAGACGATTATCTCGGGATTGCAAGATAACCAAACAAAACTTTTAGTGGATTTCTACTTATTTTATTAAATATCATCTCCACCAAACAGGACAAGCTTGCATGTGTTATAGTTTTGGAGAAAAATGTGTTCATTTCATGTATGCGCAAAATGCCTTTGAAATGGCTTTAAAATGGATTTGGAGCATGGAGACGATTATCTCAGGATGGCAATATAAACAAACGAAACTTTTAGTAGATTTCTACTTATTTTATTAAATATTATCTCCACCAAACAGGACAAGCTTGCATCTGTTATAGTTTTGGAGAAAAATGTGTTCATTTCATGTATGCGCGAAATGCCTTAAAAATGGCTTTAAAATGGATTTGGAGCATGGAGACGATTATCTCGGGATTGCAAGATAACCAAACAAAACTTTTAGTGGATTTCTACTTATTTTATTAAATATCATCTCCACCAAACAGGACAAGCTTGCATCTGTTATAGTTTTGGAGAAAAATGTGTTCATTTCATGTATGCGCGAAATGCCTTAAAAATGGCTTTAAAATGGATTTGGAGCATGGAGACGATTATCTCGGGATTGCAAGATAACCAAACAAAACTTTTAGTGGATTTCTACTTATTTTATTAAATATCATCTCCACCAAACAGGACAAGCTTGCATGTGTTATAGTTTTGGAGAAAAATGTGTTCATTTCATGTATGCGCAAAATGCCTTTGAAATGGCTTTAAAATGGATTTGGAGCATGGAGACGATTATCTCAGGATGGCAATATAAACAAACGAAACTTTTAGTAGATTTCTACTTATTTTATTAAATATTATCTCCACCAAACAGGACAAGCTTGCATCTGTTATAGTTTTGGAGAAAAATGTGTTCATTTCATGTATGCGCGAAATGCCTTAAAAATGGCTTTAAAATGGATTTGGAGCATGGAGACGATTATCACGGGATTGCAAGATAACCAAACAAAACTTTTAGTGGATTTCTACTTATTTTATTAAATATCATCTCCACCAAACAGGACAAGCTTGCATCTGTTATAGTTTTGGAGAAAAATGTGTTCATTTCATGTATGCGCGAAATGCCTTAAAAATGGCTTTAAAATGGATTTGGAGCATGGAGACGATTATCTCGGGATTGCAAGATAACCAAACAAAACTTTTAGTGGATTTCTACTTATTTTATTAAATATCATCTCCACCAAACAGGACAAGCTTGCATCTGTTATAGTTTTGGAGAAAAATGTGTTCATTTCATGTATGCGCGAAATGCCTTAAAAATGGCTTTAAAATGGATTTGGAGCATGGAGACGATTATCTCGGGATTGCAAGATAACCAAACAAAACTTTTAGTGGATTTCTACTTATTTTATTAAATATCATCTCCACCAAACAGGACAAGCTTGCATCTGTTATAGTTTTGGAGAAAAATGTGTTCATTTCATGTATGCGCGAAATGCCTTAAAAATGGCTTTAAAATGGATTTGGAGCATGGAGACGATTATCTCGGGATTGCAAGATAACCAAACAAAACTTTTAGTGGATTTCTACTTATTTTATTAAATATCATCTCCACCAAACAGGACAAGCTTGCATCTGTTATAGTTTTGGAGAAAAATGTGTTCATTTCATGTATGCGCGAAATGCCTTAAAAATGGCTTTAAAATGGATTTGGAGCATGGAGACGATTATCTCGGGATTGCAATATAACCAAACAAAACTTTTAGTGGATTTCTACTTATTTTATTAAATATCATCTCCACCAAACAGGACAAGCTTGCATCTGTTATAGTTTTGGAGAAAAATGTGTTCATTTCATGTATGCGCGAAATGCCTTAAAAATGGCTTTAAAATGGATTTGGAGCATGGAGACGATTATCTCGGGATTGCAAGATAACCAAACAAAACTTTTAGTGGATTTCTACTTATTTTATTAAATATCATCTCCACCAAACAGGACAAGCTTGCATCTGTTATAGTTTTGGAGAAAAATGTGTTCATTTCATGTATGCGCGAAATGCCTTAAAAATGGCTTTAAAATGGATTTGGAGCATGGAGACGATTATCTCGGGATTGCAAGATAACCAAACAAAACTTTTAGTGGATTTCTACTTATTTTATTAAATATCATCTCCACCAAACAGGACAAGCTTGCATGTGTTATAGTTTTGGAGAAAAATGTGTTAATTTCATGTATGCGCAAAATGCCTTTGAAATGGCTTTAAAATGGATTTGGAGCATGGAGACGATTATCTCGGGATTGCAAGATAACCAAACAAAACTTTTAGTGGATTTCTACTTATTTTATTAAATATCATCTCCACCAAACAGGACAAGCTTGCATCTGTTATAGTTTTGGAGAAAAATGTGTTCATTTCATGTATGCGCGAAATGCCTTAAAAATGGCTTTAAAATGGATTTGGAGCATGGAGACGATTATCTCGGGATTGCAAGATAACCAAACAAAACTTTTAGTGGATTTCTACTTATTTTATTAAATATCATCTGCTCCAAACAGGACAAGCTTGCATCTGTTATAGTTTTGGAGAAAAATGTGTTCATTTCATGTATGCGCGAAATGCCTTAAAAATGGCTTTAAAATGGATTTGGAGCATGGAGACGATTATCTCGGGATTGCAAGATAACCAAACAAAACTTTTAGTGGATTTCTACTTATTTTATTAAATATCATCTCCACCAAACAGGACAAGCTTGCATGTGTTATAGTTTTGGAGAAAAATGTGTTCATTTCATGTATGCGCAAAATGCCTTTGAAATGGCTTTAAAATGGATTTGGAGCATGGAGACGATTATCTCAGGATGGCAATATAAACAAACGAAACTTTTAGTAGATTTCTACTTATTTTATTAAATATTATCTCCACCAAACAGGACAAGCTTGCATCTGTTATAGTTTTGGAGAAAAATGTGTTCATTTCATGTATGCGCGAAATGCCTTAAAAATGGCTTTAAAATGGATTTGGTGCATGGAGACGATTATCTCGGGATTGCAAGATAACCAAACAAAACTTTTAGTGGATTTCTACTTATTTTATTAAATATCATCTCCACCAAACAAGACAAGCTTGCATCTGTTATAGTTTTGGAGAAAAATGTGTTCATTTCATGTATGTGCGAAATGCCTTAAAAATGGCTTTAAAATGGATTTGGAGCATGGAGACGATTATCTCGGGATTGCAAGATAACCAAACAAAACTTTTAGTGGATTTCTACTTATTTTATTAAATATCATCTCCACCAAACAGGACAAGCTTGCATCTGTTATAGTTTTGGAGAAAAATGTGTTCATTTTATGTATGCGCGAAATGCCTTAAAAATGGCTTTAAAATGGATTTGGAGCATGGAGACGATTATCTCGGGATTGCAAGATAACCAAACAAAACTTTTAGTGGATTTCTACTTATTTTATTAAATATCATCTCCACCAAACAGGACAAGCTTGCATCTGTTATAGTTTTGGAGAAAAATGTGTTCATTTCATGTATGCGCGAAATGCCTTAAAAATGGCTTTAAAATGGATTTGGAGCATGGAGACGATTATCTCGGGATTGCAATATAACCAAACAAAACTTTTAGTAAATTTCTACTTATTTTATTAAATATCATCTCCACCAAACAGGACAAGCTTGCATCTGTTATAGTTTTGGAGAAAAATGTGTTCATTTCATGTATGCGCGAAATGCCTTAAAAATGGCTTTAAAATGGATTTGGAGCATGGAGACGATTATCTCGGGATTGCAAGATAACCAAACAAAACTTTTAGTGGATTTCTTCTTATTTTATTAAATATCATCTCCACCAAACAGGACAAGCTTGCATCTGTTATAGTTTTGGAGAAAAATGTGTTCATTTCATGTATGCGCGAAATGCCTTAAAAATGGCTTTAAAATGGATTTGGAGCATGGAGACGATTATCTCGGGATTGCAAGATAACCAAACAAAACTTTTAGTGGATTTCTACTTATTTTATTAAATATCATCTCCACCAAACAGGACAAGCTTGCATCTGTTATAGTTTTGGAGAAAAATGTGTTCATTTCATGTATGCGCGAAATGCCTTAAAAATGGCTTTAAAATGGATTTGGAGCATGGAGACGATTATCTCGGGATTGCAAGATAACCAAACAAAACTTTTAGTGGATTTCTACTTATTTTATTAAATATCATCTCCACCAAACAGGACAAGCTTGCATGTGTTATAGTTTTGGAGAAAAATGTGTTCATTTCATGTATGCGCAAAATGCCTTTGAAATGGCTTTAAAATGGATTTGGAGCATGGAGACGATTATCTCAGGATGGCAATATAAACAAACGAAACTTTTAGTAGATTTCTACTTATTTTATTAAATATTATCTCCACCAAACAGGACAAGCTTGCATCTGTTATAGTTTTGGAGAAAAATGTGTTCATTTCATGTATGCGCGAAATGCCTTAAAAATGGCTTTAAAATGGATTTGGAGCATGGAGACGATTATCTCGGGATTGCAAGATAACCAAACAAAACTTTTAGTGGATTTCTACTTATTTTATTAAATATCATCTCCACCAAACAGGACAAGCTTGCATCTGTTATAGTTTTGGAGAAAAATGTGTTCATTTCATGTATGCGCGAAATGCCTTAAAAATGGCTTTAAAATGGATTTGGAGCATGGAGACGATTATCTCGGGATTGCAAGATAACCAAACAAAACTTTTAGTGGATTTCTACTTATTTTATTAAATATCATCTCCACCAAACAGGACAAGCTTGCATGTGTTATAGTTTTGGAGAAAAATGTGTTCATTTCATGTATGCGCAAAATGCCTTTGAAATGGCTTTAAAATGGATTTGGAGCATGGAGACGATTATCTCAGGATGGCAATATAAACAAACGAAACTTTTAGTAGATTTCTACTTATTTTATTAAATATTATCTCCACCAAACAGGACAAGCTTGCATCTGTTATAGTTTTGGAGAAAAATGTGTTCATTTCATGTATGCGCGAAATGTCTTAAAAATGGCTTTAAAATGGATTTGGAGCATGGAGACGATTATCACGGGATTGCAAGATAACCAAACAAAACTTTTAGTGGATTTCTACTTATTTTATTAAATATCATCTCCACCAAACAGGACAAGCTTGCATCTGTTATAGTTTTGGAGAAAAATGTGTTCATTTCATGTATGCGCGAAATGCCTTAAAAATGGCTTTAAAATGGATTTGGAGCATGGAGACGATTATCTCGGGATTGCAAGATAACCAAACAAAACTTTTAGTGGATTTCTACTTATTTTATTAAATATCATCTCCACCAAACAGGACAAGCTTGCATCTGTTATAGTTTTGGAGAAAAATGTGTTCATTTCATGTATGCGCGAAATGCCTTAAAAATGGCTTTAAAATGGATTTGGAGCATGGAGACGATTATCTCGGGATTGCAAGATAACCAAACAAAACTTTTAGTGGATTTCTACTTATTTTATTAAATATCATCTCCACCAAACAGGACAAGCTTGCATCTGTTATAGTTTTGGAGAAAAATGTGTTCATTTCATGTATGCGCGAAATGCCTTAAAAATGGCTTTAAAATGGATTTGGAGCATGGAGACGATTATCTCGGGATTGCAAGATAACCAAACAAAACTTTTAGTGGATTTCTACTTATTTTATTAAATATCATCTCCACCAAACAGGACAAGCTTGCATCTGTTATAGTTTTGGAGAAAAATGTGTTCATTTCATGTATGCGCGAAATGCCTTAAAAATGGCTTTAAAATGGATTTGGAGCATGGAGACGATTATCTCGGGATTGCAATATAACCAAACAAAACTTTTAGTGGATTTCTACTTATTTTATTAAATATCATCTCCACCAAACAGGACAAGCTTGCATCTGTTATAGTTTTGGAGAAAAATGTGTTCATTTCATGTATGCGCGAAATGCCTTAAAAATGGCTTTAAAATGGATTTGGAGCATGGAGACGATTATCTCGGGATTGCAAGATAACCAAACAAAACTTTTAGTGGATTTCTACTTATTTTATTAAATATCATCTCCACCAAACAGGACAAGCTTGCATCTGTTATAGTTTTGGAGAAAAATGTGTTCATTTCATGTATGCGCGAAATGCCTTAAAAATGGCTTTAAAATGGATTTGGAGCATGGAGACGATTATCTCGGGATTGCAAGATAACCAAACAAAACTTTTAGTGGATTTCTACTTATTTTATTAAATATCATCTCCACCAAACAGGACAAGCTTGCATCTGTTATAGTTTTGGAGAAAAATGTGTTCATTTCATGTATGCGCGAAATGCCTTAAAAATGGCTTTAAAATGGATTTGGAGCATGGAGACGATTATCTCGGGATTGCAAGATAACCAAACAAAACTTTTAGTGGATTTCTACTTATTTTATTAAATATCATCTCCACCAAACAGGACAAGCTTGCATGTGTTATAGTTTTGGAGAAAAATGTGTTAATTTCATGTATGCGCAAAATGCCTTTGAAATGGCTTTAAAATGGATTTGGAGCATGGAGACGATTATCTCGGGATTGCAAGATAACCAAACAAAACTTTTAGTGGATTTCTACTTATTTTATTAAATATCATCTCCACCAAACAGGACAAGCTTGCATCTGTTATAGTTTTGGAGAAAAATGTGTTCATTTCATGTATGCGCGAAATGCCTTAAAAATGGCTTTAAAATGGATTTGGAGCATGGAGACGATTATCTCGGGATTGCAAGATAACCAAACAAAACTTTTAGTGGATTTCTACTTATTTTATTAAATATCATCTCCACCAAACAGGACAAGCTTGCATCTGTTATAGTTTTGGAGAAAAATGTGTTCATTTCATGTATGCGCGAAATGCCTTAAAAATGGCTTTAAAATGGATTTGGAGCATGGAGACGATTATCTCGGGATTGCAAGATAACCAAACAAAACTTTTAGTGGATTTCTACTTATTTTATTAAATATCATCTGCACCAAACAGGACAAGCTTGCATCTGTTATAGTTTTGGAGAAAAATGTGTTCATTTCATGTATGCGCGAAATGCCTTAAAAATGGCTTTAAAATGGATTTGGAGCATGGAGACGATTATCTCGGGATTGCAATATAACCAAACAAAACTTTTAGTGGATTTCTACTTATTTTATTAAATATCATCTCCACCAAACAGGACAAGCTTGCATCTGTTATAGTTTTGGAGAAAAATGTGTTCATTTCATGTATGCGCGAAATGCCTTAAAAATGGCTTTAAAATGGATTTGGAGCATGGAGACGATTATCTCGGGATTGCAAGATAACCAAACAAAACTTTTAGTGGATTTCTACTTATTTTATTAAATATCATCTCCACCAAACAGGACAAGCTTGCATCTGTTATAGTTTTGGAGAAAAATGTGTTCATTTCATGTATGCGCGAAATGCCTTAAAAATGGCTTTAAAATGGATTTGGAGCATGGAGACGATTATCTCGGGATTGCAAGATAACCAAACAAAACTTTTAGTGGATTTCTACTTATTTTATTAAATATCATCTCCACCAAACAGGACAAGCTTGCATCTGTTATAGTTTTGGAGAAAAATGTGTTCATTTCATGTATGCGCGAAATGCCTTAAAAATGGCTTTAAAATGGATTTGGAGCATGGAGACGATTATCTCGGGATTGCAAGATAACCAAACAAAACTTTTAGTGGATTTCTACTTATTTTATTAAATATCATCTCCACCAAACAGGACAAGCTTGCATGTGTTATAGTTTTGGAGAAAAATGTGTTAATTTCATGTATGCGCAAAATGCCTTTGAAATGGCTTTAAAATGGATTTGGAGCATGGAGACGATTATCTCGGGATTGCAAGATAACCAAACAAAACTTTTAGTGGATTTCTACTTATTTTATTAAATATCATCTCCACCAAACAGGACAAGCTTGCATCTGTTATAGTTTTGGAGAAAAATGTGTTCATTTCATGTATGCGCGAAATGCCTTAAAAATGGCTTTAAAATGGATTTGGAGCATGGAGACGATTATCTCGGGATTGCAAGATAACCAAACAAAACTTTTAGTGGATTTCTACTTATTTTATTAAATATCATCTCCACCAAACAGGACAAGCTTGCATCTGTTATAGTTTTGGAGAAAAATGTGTTCATTTCATGTATGCGCGAAATGCCTTAAAAATGGCTTTAAAATGGATTTGGAGCATGGAGACGATTATCTCGGGATTGCAAGATAACCAAACAAAACTTTTAGTGGATTTCTACTTATTTTATTAAATATCATCTGCACCAAACAGGACAAGCTTGCATCTGTTATAGTTTTGGAGAAAAATGTGTTCATTTCATGTATGCGCGAAATGCCTTAAAAATGGCTTTAAAATGGATTTGGAGCATGGAGACGATTATCTCGGGATTGCAAGATAACCAAACAAAACTTTTAGTGTATTTCTACTTATTTTATTAAATATCATCTCCACCAAACAGGACAAGCTTGCATGTGTTATAGTTTTGGAGAAAAATGTGTTCATTTCATGTATGCGCAAAATGCCTTTGAAATGGCTTTAAAATGGATTTGGAGCATGGAGACGATTATCTCAGGATGGCAATATAAACAAACGAAACTTTTAGTAGATTTCTACTTATTTTAATAAATATTATCTCCACCAAACAGGACAAGCTTGCATCTGTTATAGTTTTGGAGAAAAATGTGTTCATTTCATGTATGCGCGAAATGCCTTAAAAATGGCTTTAAAATGGATTTGGTGCATGGAGACGATTATCTCGGGATTGCAAGATAACCAAACAAAACTTTTAGTGGATTTCTACTTATTTTATTAAATATCATCTCCACCAAACAGGACAAGCTTGCATCTGTTATAGTTTTGGAGAAAAATGTGTTCATTTCATGTATGCGCGAAATGCCTTAAAAATGGCTTTAAAATGGATTTGGAGCATGGAGACGATTATCTCGGGATTGCAATATAACCAAACAAAACTTTTAGTGGATTTCTACTTATTTTATTAAATATCATCTCCACCAAACAGGACAAGCTTGCATCTGTTATAGTTTTGGAGAAAAATGTGTTCATTTCATGTATGCGCGAAATGCCTTAAAAATGGCTTTAAAATGGATTTGGAGCATGGAGACGATTATCTCGGGATTGCAAGATAACCAAACAAAACTTTTAGTGGATTTCTACTTATTTTATTAAATATCATCTCCACCAAACAGGACAAGCTTGCATCTGTTATAGTTTTGGAGAAAAATGTGTTCATTTCATGTATGCGCGAAATGCCTTAAAAATGGCTTTAAAATGGATTTGGAGCATGGAGACGATTATCTCAGGATGGCAATATAAACAAACGAAACTTTTAGTAGATTTCTACTTATTTTATTAAATATTATCTCCACCAAACAGGACAAGCTTGCATCTGTTATAGTTTTGGAGAAAAATGTGTTCATTTCATGTATGCGCGAAATGCCTTAAAAATGGCTTTAAAATGGATTTGGAGCATGGAGACGATTATCTCGGGATTGCAAGATAACCAAACAAAACTTTTAGTGGATTTCTACTTATTTTATTAAATATCATCTCCACCAAACAGGACAAGCTTGCATCTGTTATAGTTTTGGAGAAAAATGTGTTCATTTCATGTATGCGCGAAATGCCTTAAAAATGGCTTTAAAATGGATTTGGAGCATGGAGACGATTATCTCGGGATTGCAATATAACCAAACAAAACTTTTAGTGGATTTCTACTTATTTTATTAAATATCATCTCCACCAAACAGGACAAGCTTGCATCTGTTATAGTTTTGGAGAAAAATGTGTTCATTTCATGTATGCGCGAAATGCCTTAAAAATGGCTTTAAAATGGATTTGGAGCATGGAGACGATTATCTCGGGATTGCAAGATAACCAAACAAAACTTTTAGTGGATTTCTACTTATTTTATTAAATATCATCTCCACCAAACAGGACAAGCTTGCATCTGTTATAGTTTTGGAGAAAAATGTGTTCATTTCATGTATGCGCGAAATGCCTTAAAAATGGCTTTAAAATGGATTTGGAGCATGCAGACGATTATCTCGGGATTGCAAGATAACCAAACAAAACTTTTAGTGGATTTCTACTTATTTTATTAAATATCATCTCCACCAAACAGGACAAGCTTGCATCTTTTATAGTTTTGGAGAAAAATGTGTTCATTTCATGTATGCGCGAAATGCCTTAAAAATGGCTTTAAAATGGATTTGGAGCATGGAGACGATTATCTCGGGATTGCAAGATAACCAAACAAAACTTTTAGTGGATTTCTACTTATTTTATTAAATATCATCTCCACCAAACAGGACAAGCTTGCATGTGTTATAGTTTTGGAGAAAAATGTGTTCATTTCATGTATTCGCAAAATGCCTTTGAAATGGCTTTAAAATGGATTTGGAGCATGGAGACGATTATCTCAGGATGGCAATATAAACAAACGAAACTTTTAGTAGATTTCTACTTATTTTATTAAATATTATCTCCACCAAACAGGACAAGCTTGCATCTGTTATAGTTTTGGAGAAAAATGTGTTCATTTCATGTATGCGCGAAATGCCTTAAAAATGGCTTTAAAATGGATTTGGAGCATGGAGACGATTATCTCGGGATTGCAAGATAACCAAACAAAACTTTTAGTGGATTTCTACTTATTTTATTAAAAATCATCTCCACCAAACAGGACAAGCTTGCATCTTTTATAGTTTTGGAGAAAAATGTGTTCATTTCATGTATGCGCGAAATGCCTTAAAAATGGCTTTAAAATGGATTTGGAGCATGGAGACGATTATCTCGGGATTGCAAGATAACCAAACAAAACTTTTAGTGGATTTCTACTTATTTTATTAAATATCATCTCCACCAAACAGGACAAGCTTGCATGTGTTATAGTTTTGGAGAAAAATGTGTTCATTTCATGTATTCGCAAAATGCCTTTGAAATGGCTTTAAAATGGATTTGGAGCATGGAGACGATTATCTCAGGATGGCAATATAAACAAACGAAACTTTTAGTAGATTTCTACTTATTTTATTAAATATTATCTCCACCAAACAGGACAAGCTTGCATCTGTTATAGTTTTGGAGAAAAATGTGTTCATTTCATGTATGCGCGAAATGCCTTAAAAATGGCTTTAAAATGGATTTGGAGCATGGAGACGATTATCTCGGGATTGCAAGATAACCAAACAAAACTTTTAGTGGATTTCTACTTATTTTATTAAAAATCATCTCCACCAAACAGGACAAGCTTGCATCTGTTATAGTTTTGGAGAAAAATGTGTTCATTTCATGTATGCGCGAAATGCCTTAAAAATGGCTTTAAAATGGATTTGGAGCATGGAGACGATTATCTCGGGATTGCAATATAACCAAACAAAACTTTTAGTGGATTTCTACTTATTTTATTAAATATCATCTCCACCAAACAGGACAAGCTTGCATCTGTTATAGTTTTGGAGAAAAATGTGTTCATTTCATGTATGCGCGAAATGCCTTAAAAATGGCTTTAAAATGGATTTGGAGCATGGAGACGATTATCTCGGGATTGCAAGATAACCAAACAAAACTTTTAGTGGATTTCTACTTATTTTATTAAATATCATCTCCACCAAACAGGACAAGCTTGCATCTGTTATAGTTTTGGAGAAAAATGTGTTCATTTCATGTATGCGCAAAATGCCTTAAAAATGGCTTTAAAATGGATTTGGAGCATGGAGACGATTATCTCGGGATTGCAAGATAACCAAACAAAACTTTTAGTGGATTTCTACTTATTTTATTAAATATCATCTCCACCAAACAGGACAAGCTTGCATCTGTTATAGTTTTGGAGAAAAATGTGTTCATTTCATGTATGCGCGAAATGCCTTAAAAATGGCTTTAAAATGGATTTGGAGCATGGAGACGATTATCTCGGGATTGCAAGATAACCAAACAAAACTTTTAGTGGATTTCTACTTATTTTATTAAATATCATCTCCACCAAACAGGACAAGCTTGCATGTGTTATAGTTTTGGAGAAAAATGTGTTCATTTCATGTATGCGCAAAATGCCTTTGAAATGGCTTTAAAATGGATTTGGAGCATGGAGACGATTATCTCAGGATGGCAATATAAACAAACGAAACTTTTAGTAGATTTCTACTTATTTTATTAAATATTATCTCCACCAAACAGGACAAGCTTGCATCTGTTATAGTTTTGGAGAAAAATGTGTTCATTTCATGTATGCGCGAAATGCCTTAAAAATGGCTTTAAAATGGATTTGGAGCATGGAGACGATTATCTCGGGATTGCAAGATAACCAAACAAAACTTTTAGTGGATTTCTACTTATTTTATTAAATATCATCTCCACCAAACAGGACAAGCTTGCATCTGTTATAGTTTTGGAGAAAAATGTGTTCATTTCATGTATGCGCGAAATGCCTTAAAAATGGCTTTAAAATGGATTTGGAGCATGGAGACGATTATCTCGGGATTGCAAGATAACCAAACAAAACTTTTAGTGGATTTCTACTTATTTTATTAAATATCATCTCCACCAAACAGGACAAGCTTGCATCTGTTATAGTTTTGGAGAAAAATGTGTTCATTTCATGTATGCGCGAAATGCCTTAAAAATGGCTTTAAAATGGATTTGGAGCATGGAGACGATTATCTCGGGATTGCAAGATAACCAAACAAAACTTTTAGTGGATTTCTACTTATTTTATTAAATATCATCTCCACCAAACAGGACAAGCTTGCATCTGTTATAGTTTTGGAGAAAAATGTGTTCATTTCATGTATGCGCGAAATGCCTTAAAAATGGCTTTAAAATGGATTTGGAGCATGGAGACGATTATCTCGGGATTGCAAGATAACCAAACAAAACTTTTAGTGGATTTCTACTTATTTTATTAAATATCATCTCCACCAAACAGGACAAGCTTGCATCTGTTATAGTTTTGGAGAAAAATGTGTTCATTTCATGTATGCGCGAAATGCCTTAAAAATGGCTTTAAAATGGATTTGGAGCATGGAGACGATTATCTCGGGATTGCAATATAACCAAACAAAACTTTTAGTGGTTTTCTACTTATTTTATTAAATATCATCTCCACCAAACAGGACAAGCTTGCATCTGTTATAGTTTTGGAGAAAAATGTGTTCATTTCATGTATGCGCAAAATGCCTTTGAAATGGCTTTAAAATGGATTTGGAGCATGGAGACGATTATCTCAGGATGGCAATATAAACAAACGAAACTTTTAGTAGATTTCTACTTATTTTATTAAATATTATCTCCACCAAACAGGACAAGCTTGCATCTGTTATAGTTTTGGAGAAAAATGTGTTCATTTCATGTATGCGCGAAATGCCTTAAAAATGGCTTTAAAATGGATTTGGAGCATGGAGACGATTATCTCGGGATTGCAAGATAACCAAACAAAACTTTTAGTGGATTTCTACTTATTTTATTAAATATCATCTCCACCAAACAGGACAAGCTTGCATCTGTTATAGTTTTGGAGAAAAATGTGTTCATTTCATGTATGCGCGAAATGCCTTAAAAATGGCTTTAAAATGGATTTGGAGCATGGAGACGATTATCTCGGGATTGCAAGATAACCAAACAAAACTTTTAGTGGATTTCTACTTATTTTATTAAATATCATCTCCACCAAACAGGACAAGCTTGCATCTGTTATAGTTTTGGAGAAAAATGTGTTCATTTCATGTATGCGCGAAATGCCTTAAAAATGGCTTTAAAATGGATTTGGAGCATGGAGACGATTATCTCGGGATTGCAAGATAACCAAACAAAACTTTTAGTGGATTTCTACTTATTTTATTAAATATCATCTCCACCAAACAGGACAAGCTTGCATCTGTTATAGTTTTGGAGAAAAATGTGTTCATTTCATGTATGCGCGAAATGCCTTAAAAATGGCTTTAAAATGGATTTGGAGCATGGAGACGATTATCTCGGGATTGCAAGATAACCAAACAAAACTTTTAGTGGATTTCTACTTATTTTATTAAATATCATCTCCACCAAACAGGACAAGCTTGCATCTGTTATAGTTTTGGAGAAAATGTGTTCATTTCATGTATGCGCGAAATGCCTTAAAAATGGCTTTAAAATGGATTTGGAGCATGGAGACGATTATCTCGGGATTGCAATATAACCAAACAAAACTTTTAGTGGATTTCTACTTATTTTATTAAATATCATCTCCACCAAACAGGACAAGCTTGCATCTGTTATAGTTTTGGAGAAAAATGTGTTCATTTCATGTATGCGCGAAATGCCTTAAAAATGGCTTTAAAATGGATTTGGAGCATGGAGACGATTATCTCGGGATTGCAAGATAACCAAACAAAACTTTTAGTGGATTTCTACTTATTTTATTAAATATCATCTCCACCAAACAGGACAAGCTTGCATCTGTTATAGTTTTGGAGAAAAATGTGTTCATTTCATGTATGCGCGAAATGCCTTAAAAATGGCTTTAAAATGGATTTGGAGCATGGAGACGATTATCTCGGGATTGCAAGATAACCAAACAAAACTTTTAGTGGATTTCTACTTATTTTATTAAATATCATCTCCACCAAACAGGACAAGCTTGCATCTGTTATAGTTTTGGAGAAAAATGTGTTCATTTCATGTATGCGCGAAATGCCTTAAAAATGGCTTTAAAATGGATTTGGAGCATGGAGACGATTATCTCGGGATTGCAAGATAACCAAACAAAACATTTAGTGGATTTCTACTTATTTTATTAAATATCATCTCCACCAAACAGGACAAGCTTGCATGTGTTATAGTTTTGGAGAAAAATGTGTTCATTTCATGTATGCGCAAAATGCCTTTGAAATGGCTTTAAAATGGATTTGGAGCATGGAGACGATTATCTCAGGATGGCAATATAAACAAACGAAACTTTTAGTAGATTTCTACTTATTTTATTAAATATTATCTCCACCAAACAGGACAAGCTTGCATCTGTTATAGTTTTGGAGAAAAATGTGTTCATTTCATGTATGCGCGAAATGCCTTAAAAATGGCTTTAAAATGGATTTGGAGCATGGAGACGATTATCTCGGGATTGCAAGATAACCAAACAAAACTTTTAGTGGATTTCTACTTATTTTATTAAATATCATCTCCACCAAACAGGACAAGCTTGCATCTGTTATAGTTTTGGAGAAAAATGTGTTCATTTCATGTATGCGCGAAATGCCTTAAAAATGGCTTTAAAATGGATTTGGAGCATGGAGACGATTATCTCGGGATTGCAAGATAACCAAACAAAACTTTTAGTGGATTTCTACTTATTTTATTAAATATCATCTCCACCAAACAGGACAAGCTTGCATCTGTTATAGTTTTGGAGAAAAATGTGTTCATTTCATGTATGCGCGAAATGCCTTAAAAATGGCTTTAAAATGGATTTGGAGCATGGAGACGATTATCTCGGGATTGCAAGATAACCAAACAAAACTTTTAGTGGATTTCTACTTATTTTATTAAATATCATCTCCACCAAACAGGACAAGCTTGCATCTGTTATAGTTTTGGAGAAAAATGTGTTCATTTCATGTATGCGCGAAATGCCTTAAAAATGGCTTTAACATGGATTTGGAGCATGGAGACGATTATCTCGGGATTGCAATATAACCAAACAAAACTTTTAGTGGATTTCTACTTATTTTATTAAATATCATCTCCACCAAACAGGACAAGCTTGCATCTGTTATAGTTTTGGAGAAAAATGTGTTCATTTCATGTATGCGCAAAATGCCTTTGAAATGGCTTTAAAATGGATTTGGAGCATGGAGACGATTATCTCGGGATTGCAAGATAACCAAACAAAACTTTTAGTGGATTTCTACTTATTTTATTAAATATCATCTCCACCAAACAGGACAAGCTTGCATCTGTTATAGTTTTGGAGAAAAATGTGTTCATTTCATGTATGCGCGAAATGCCTTAAAAATGGCTTTAAAATGGATTTGGAGCATGGAGACGATTATCTCGGGATTGCAAGATAACCAAACAAAACTTTTAGTGGATTTCTACTTATTTTATTAAATATCATCTCCACCAAACAGGACAAGCTTGCATCTGTTATAGTTTTGGAGAAAAATGTGTTCATTTCATGTATGCGCGAAATGCCTTAAAAATGGCTTTAAAATGGATTTGGAGCATGGAGACGATTATCTCGGGATTGCAAGATAACCAAACAAAACTTTTAGTGGATTTCTACTTATTTTATTAAATATCATCTCCACCAAACAGGACAAGCTTGCATCTGTTATAGTTT
Source organism: Anomaloglossus baeobatrachus (assembly GCF_048569485.1). Lineage (NCBI taxonomy): Eukaryota > Metazoa > Chordata > Amphibia > Anura > Aromobatidae > Anomaloglossus > Anomaloglossus baeobatrachus. Next base: position 95,203 of record NW_027442374.1, read on the forward strand.
TGGAGAAAAATGTGTTCATTTCATGTATGCGCGAAATGCCTTAAAAATGGCTTTAAAATGGATTTGGAGCATGGAGACAATTATCTCGGGATTGCAAGATAACCAAACAAAACTTTTAGTGGATTTCTACTTATTTTATTAAATATCATCTCCACCAAACAGGACAAGCTTGCATGTGTTATAGTTTTGGAGAAAAATGTGTTCATTTCATGTATGCGCAAAATGCCTTTGAAATGGCTTTAAAATGGATTTGGAGCATGGAGACGATTATCTCAGGATGGCAATATAAATAAACGAAACTTTTAGTAGATTTCTACTTATTTTATTAAATATTATCTCCACCAAACAGGACAAGCTTGCATCTGTTATAGTTTTGGAGAAAAATGTGTTCATTTCATGTATGCGCGAAATGCCTTAAAAATGGCTTTAAAATGGATTTGGAGCATGGAGACGATTATCTCGGGATTGCAAGATAACCAAACAAAACTTTTAGTGGATTTCTACTTATTTTATTAAATATCATCTCCACCAAACAGGACAAGCTTGTATCTGTTATAGTTTTGGAGAAAAATGTGTTCATTTCATGTATGCGCGAAATGCCTTAAAAATGGCTTTAAAATGGATTTGGAGCATGGAGACGATTATCTCGGGATTGCAATATAACCAAACAAAACTTTTAGTGGATTTCTACTTATTTTATTAAATATCATCTCCACCAAACAGGACAAGCTTGCATCTGTTATAGTTTTGGAGAAAAATGTGTTCATTTCATGTATGCGCGAAATGCCTTAAAAATGGCTTTAAAATGGATTTGGAGCATGGAGACGATTATCTCGGGATTGCAAGATAACCAAACAAAACTTTTAGTGGATTTCTACTTATTTTATTAAATATCATCTCCACCAAACAGGACAAGCTTGCATCTGTTATAGTTTTGGAGAAAAATGTGTTCATTTCATGTATGCGCGAAATGCCTTAAAAATGGCTTTAAAATGGATTTGGAGCATGGAGACGATTATCTCGGGATTGCAAGATAACCAAACAAAACTTTTAGTGGATTTCTACTTATTTTATTAAATATCATCTCCACCAAACAGGACAAGCTTGCATCTGTTATAGTTTTGGAGAAAAATGTGTTCATTTCATGTATGCGCGAAATGCCTTAAAAATGGCTTTAAAATGGATTTGGAGCATGGAGACGATTATCTCGGGATTGCAAGATAACCAAACAAAACTTTTAGTGGATTTCTACTTATTTTATTAAATATCATCTCCACCAAACAGGACAAGCTTGCATCTGTTATAGTTTTGGAGAAAAATGTGTTCATTTCATGTATGCGCGAAATGTCTTAAAAATGGCTTTAAAATGGATTTGGAGCATGGAGACGATTATCTCGGGATTGCAAGATAACCAAACAAAACTTTTAGTGGATTTCTACTTATTTTATTAAATATCATCTCCACCAAACAGGACAAGCTTGCATCTGTTATAGTTTTGGAGAAAAATGTGTTCATTTCATGTATGCGCGAAATGTCTTAAAAATGGCTTTAAAATGGATTTGGAGCATGGAGACGATTATCTCGGGATTGCAAGATAACCAAACAAAACTTTTAGTGGATTTCTACTTATTTTATTAAATATCATCTCCACCAAACAGGACAAGCTTGCATCTGTTATAGTTTTGGAGAAAAATGTGTTCATTTCATGTATGCGCGAAATGTCTTAAAAATGGCTTTAAAATGGATTTGGAGCATGGAGACGATTATCTCGGGATTGCAAGATAACCAAACAAAACTTTTAGTGGATTTCTACTTATTTTATTAAATATCATCTCCACCAAACAGGACAAGCTTGCATGTGTTATAGTTTTGGAGAAAAATGTGTTCATTTCATGTATGCGCAAAATGCCTTTGAAATGGCTTTAAAATGGATTTGGAGCATGGAGACGATTATCTCAGGATGGCAATATAAACAAACGAAACTTTTAGTAGATTTCTACTTATTTTATTAAATATTATCTCCACCAAACAGGACAAGCTTGCATCTGTTATAGTTTTGGAGAAAAATGTGTTCATTTCATGTATGCGCGAAATGCCTTAAAAATGGCTTTAAAATGGATTTGGAGCATGGAGACGATTATCTCGGGATTGCAAGATAACCAAACAAAACTTTTAGTGGATTTCTACTTATTTTATTAAATATCATCTCCACCAAACAGGACAAGCTTGCATCTGTTATAGTTTTGGAGAAAAATGTGTTCATTTCATCTATGCGCGAAATGCCTTAAAAATGGCTTTAAAATGGATTTGGAGCATGGAGACGATTATCTCGGGATTGCAAGATAACCAAACAAAACTTTTAGTGGATTTCTACTTATTTTATTAAATATCATCTCCACCAAACAGGACAAGCTTGCATGTGTTATAGTTTTGGAGAAAAATGTGTTCATTTCATGTATGCGCAAAATGCCTTTGAAATGGCTTTAAAATGGATTTGGAGCATGGAGACGATTATCTCAGGATGGCAATATAAACAAACGAAACTTTTAGTAGATTTCTACTTATTTTATTAAATATTATCTCCACCAAACAGGACAAGCTTGCATCTGTTATAGTTTTGGAGAAAAATGTGTTCATTTCATGTATGCGCGAAATGCCTTAAAAATGGCTTTAAAATGGATTTGGAGCATGGAGACGATTATCTCGGGATTGCAAGATAACCAAACAAAACTTTTAGTGGATTTCTACTTATTTTATTAAATATCATCTCCACCAAACAGGACAAGCTTGCATCTGTTATAGTTTTGGAGAAAAATGTGTTCATTTCATGTATGCGCGAAATGCCTTAAAAATGGCTTTAAAATGGATTTGGAGCATGGAGACGATTATCTCGGGATTGCAAGATAACCAAACAAAACTTTTAGTGGATTTCTACTTATTTTATTAAATATCATCTCCACCAAACAGGACAAGCTTGCATCTGTTATAGTTTTGGAGAAAAATGTGTTCATTTCATGTATGCGCGAAATGTCTTAAAAATGGCTTTAAAATGGATTTGGAGCATGGAGACGATTATCTCGGGATTGCAAGATAACCAAACAAAACTTTTAGTGGATTTCTACTTATTTTATTAAATATCATCTCCACCAAACAGGACAAGCTTGCATGTGTTATAGTTTTGGAGAAAAATGTGTTCATTTCATGTATGCGCAAAATGCCTTTGAAATGGCTTTAAAATGGATTTGGAGCATGGAGACGATTATCTCAGGATGGCAATATAAACAAACGAAACTTTTAGTAGATTTCTACTTATTTTATTAAATATTATCTCCACCAAACAGGACAAGCTTGCATCTGTTATAGTTTTGGAGAAAAATGTGTTCATTTCATGTATGCGCGAAATGCCTTAAAAATGGCTTTAAAATGGATTTGGAGCATGGAGACGATTATCTCGGGATTGCAATATAACCAAACAAAACTTTTAGTGGATTTCTACTTATTTTATTAAATATCATCTCCACCAAACAGGACAAGCTTGCATCTGTTATAGTTTTGGAGAAAAATGTGTTCATTTCATGTATGCGCGAAATGCCTTAAAAATGGCTTTAAAATGGATTTGGAGCATGGAGACGATTATCTCGGGATTGCAAGATAACCAAACAAAACTTTTAGTGGATTTCTACTTATTTTATTAAATATCATCTCCACCAAACAGGACAAGCTTGCATCTGTTATAGTTTTGGAGAAAAATGTGTTCATTTCATGTATGCGCGAAATGCCTTAAAAATGGCTTTAAAATGGATTTGGAGCATGGAGACGATTATCTCGGGATTGCAAGATAACCAAACAAAACTTTTAGTGGATTTCTACTTATTTTATTAAATATCATCTCCACCAAACAGGACAAGCTTGCATCTGTTATAGTTTTGGAGAAAAATGTGTTCATTTCATGTATGCGCGAAATGCCTTAAAAATGGCTTTAAAATGGATTTGGAGCATGGAGACGATTATCTCGGGATTGCAAGATAACCAAACAAAACTTTTAGTGGATTTCTACTTATTTTATTAAATATCATCTCCACCAAACAGGACAAGCTTGCATCTGTTATAGTTTTGGAGAAAAATGTGTTCATTTCATGTATGCGCGAAATGTCTTAAAAATGGCTTTAAAATGGATTTGGAGCATGGAGACGATTATCTCGGGATTGCAAGATAACCAAACAAAACTTTTAGTGGATTTCTACTTATTTTATTAAATATCATCTCCACCAAACAGGACAAGCTTGCATCTGTTATAGTTTTGGAGAAAAATGTGTTCATTTCATGTATGCGCGAAATGTCTTAAAAATGGCTTTAAAATGGATTTGGAGCATGGAGACGATTATCTCGGGATTGCAAGATAACCAAACAAAACTTTTAGTGGATTTCTACTTATTTTATTAAATATCATCTCCACCAAACAGGACAAGCTTGCATCTGTTATAGTTTTGGAGAAAAATGTGTTCATTTCATGTATGCGCGAAATGTCTTAAAAATGGCTTTAAAATGGATTTGGAGCATGGAGACGATTATCTCGGGATTGCAAGATAACCAAACAAAACTTTTAGTGGATTTCTACTTATTTTATTAAATATCATCTCCACCAAACAGGACAAGCTTGCATGTGTTATAGTTTTGGAGAAAAATGTGTTCATTTCATGTATGCGCAAAATGCCTTTGAAATGGCTTTAAAATGGATTTGGAGCATGGAGACGATTATCTCAGGATGGCAATATAAACAAACGAAACTTTTAGTAGATTTCTACTTATTTTATTAAATATTATCTCCACCAAACAGGACAAGCTTGCATCTGTTATAGTTTTGGAGAAAAATGTGTTCATTTCATGTATGCGCGAAATGCCTTAAAAATGGCTTTAAAATGGATTTGGAGCATGGAGACGATTATCTCGGGATTGCAAGATAACCAAACAAAACTTTTAGTGGATTTCTACTTATTTTATTAAATATCATCTCCACCAAACAGGACAAGCTTGCATCTGTTATAGTTTTGGAGAAAAATGTGTTCATTTCATCTATGCGCGAAATGCCTTAAAAATGGCTTTAAAATGGATTTGGAGCATGGAGACGATTATCTCGGGATTGCAAGATAACCAAACAAAACTTTTAGTGGATTTCTACTTATTTTATTAAATATCATCTCCACCAAACAGGACAAGCTTGCATGTGTTATAGTTTTTGAGAAAAATGTGTTCATTTCATGTATGCGCAAAATGCCTTTGAAATGGCTTTAAAATGGATTTGGAGCATGGAGACGATTATCTCAGGATGGCAATATAAACAAACGAAACTTTTAGTAGATTTCTACTTATTTTATTAAATATTATCTCCACCAAACAGGACAAGCTTGCATCTGTTATAGTTTTGGAGAAAAATGTGTTCATTTCATGTTTGCGCGAAATGCCTTAAAAATGGCTTTAAAATGGATTTGGAGCATGGAGACGATTATCTCGGGATTGCAAGATAACCAAACAAAACTTTTAGTGGATTTCTACTTATTTTATTAAATATCATCTCCACCAAACAGGACAAGCTTGCATCTGTTATAGTTTTGGAGAAAAATGTGTTCATTTCATGTATGCGCGAAATGCCTTAAAAATGGCTTTAAAATGGATTTGGAGCATGGAGACGATTATCTCGGGATTGCAAGATAACCAAACAAAACTTTTAGTGGATTTCTACTTATTTTATTAAATATCATCTCCACCAAACAGGACAAGCTTGCATCTGTTATAGTTTTGGAGAAAAATGTGTTCATTTCATGTATGCGCGAAATGTCTTAAAAATGGCTTTAAAATGGATTTGGAGCATGGAGACGATTATCTCGGGATTGCAAGATAACCAAACAAAACTTTTAGTGGATTTCTACTTATTTTATTAAATATCATCTCCACCAAACAGGACAAGCTTGCATGTGTTATAGTTTTGGAGAAAAATGTGTTCATTTCATGTATGCGCAAAATGCCTTTGAAATGGCTTTAAAATGGATTTGGAGCATGGAGACGATTATCTCAGGATGGCAATATAAACAAACGAAACTTTTAGTAGATTTCTACTTATTTTATTAAATATTATCTCCACCAAACAGGACAAGCTTGCATCTGTTATAGTTTTGGAGAAAAATGTGTTCATTTCATGTATGCGCGAAATGCCTTAAAAATGGCTTTAAAATGGATTTGGAGCATGGAGACGATTATCTCGGGATTGCAAGATAACCAAACAAAACTTTTAGTGGATTTCTACTTATTTTATTAAATATCATCTCCACCAAACAGGACAAGCTTGCATCTGTTATAGTTTTAGAGAAAAATGTGTTCATTTCATCTATGCGCGAAATGCCTTAAAAATGGCTTTAAAATGGATTTGGAGCATGGAGACGATTATCTCGGGATTGCAAGATAACCAAACAAAACTTTTAGTGGATTTCTACTTATTTTATTAAATATCATCTCCACCAAACAGGACAAGCTTGCATGTGTTATAGTTTTGGAGAAAAATGTGTTCATTTCATGTATGCGCAAAATGCCTTTGAAATGGCTTTAAAATGGATTTGGAGCATGGAGACGATTATCTCAGGATGGCAATATAAACAAACGAAACTTTTAGTAGATTTCTACTTATTTTATTAAATATTATCTCCACCAAACAGGACAAGCTTGCATCTGTTATAGTTTTGGAGAAAAATGTGTTCATTTCATGTATGCGCGAAATGCCTTAAAAATGCCTTTAAAATGGATTTGGAGCATGGAGACGATTATCTCGGGATTGCAAGATAATCAAACAAAACTTTTAGTGGATTTCTACTTATTTTATTAAATATCATCTCCACCAAACAGGACAAGCTTGCATCTGTTATAGTTTTGGAGAAAAATGTGTTCATTTCATGTATGCGCGAAATGCCTTAAAAATGGCTTTAAAATGGATTTGGAGCATGGAGACGATTATCTCGGGATTGCAAGATAACCAAACAAAACTTTTAGTGGATTTCTACTTATTTTATTAAATATCATCTCCACCAAACAGGACAAGCTTGCATCTGTTATAGTTTTGGAGAAAAATGTGTTCATTTCATGTATGCGCGAAATGTCTTAAAAATGGCTTTAAAATGGATTTGGAGCATGGAGACGATTATCTCGGGATTGCAAGATAACCAAACAAAACTTTTAGTGGATTTCTACTTATTTTATTAAATATCATCTCCACCAAACAGGACAAGCTTGCATGTGTTATAGTTTTGGAGAAAAATGTGTTCATTTCATGTATGCGCAAAATGCCTTTGAAATGGCTTTAAAATGGATTTGGAGCATGGAGACGATTATCTCAGGATGGCAATATAAACAAACGAAACTTTTAGTAGATTTCTACTTATTTTATTAAATATTATCTCCACCAAACAGGACAAGCTTGCATCTGTTATAGTTTTGGAGAAAAATGTGTTCATTTCATGTATGCGCGAAATGCCTTAAAAATGGCTTTAAAATGGATTTGGAGCATGGAGACGATTATCTCGGGATTGCAATATAACCAAACAAAACTTTTAGTGGATTTCTACTTATTTTATTAAATATCATCTCCACCAAACAGGACAAGCTTGCATCTGTTATAGTTTTGGAGAAAAATGTGTTCATTTCATGTATGCGCGAAATGCCTTAAAAATGGCTTTAAAATGGATTTGGAGCATGGAGACGATTATCTCGGGATTGCAAGATAACCAAACAAAACTTTTAGGGGATTTCTACTTATTTTATTAAATATCATCTCCACCAAACAGGACAAGCTTGCATCTGTTATAGTTTTGGAGAAAAATGTGTTCATTTCATGTATGCGCGAAATGCCTTAAAAATGGCTTTAAAATGGATTTGGAGCATGGAGACGATTATCTCGGGATTGCAAGATAACCAAACAAAACTTTTAGTGGATTTCTACTTATTTTATTAAATATCATCTCCACCAAACAGGACAAGCTTGCATCTGTTATAGTTTTGGAGAAAAATGTGTTCATTTCATGTATGCGCGAAATGCCTTAAAAATGGCTTTAAAATGGATTTGGAGCATGGAGACGATTATCTCGGGATTGCAAGATAACCAAACAAAACTTTTAGTGGATTTCTACTTATTTTATTAAATATCATCTCCACCAAACAGGACAAGCTTGCATCTGTTATAGTTTTGGAGAAAAATGTGTTCATTTCATGTATGCGCGAAATGTCTTAAAAATGGCTTTAAAATGGATTTGGAGCATGGAGACGATTATCTCGGGATTGCAAGATAACCAAACAAAACTTTTAGTGGATTTCTACTTATTTTATTAAATATCATCTCCACCAAACAGGACAAGCTTGCATCTGTTATAGTTTTGGAGAAAAATGTGTTCATTTCATGTATGCGCGAAATGTCTTAAAAATGGCTTTAAAATGGATTTGGAGCATGGAGACGATTATCTCGGGATTGCAAGATAACCAAACAAAACTTTTAGTGGATTTCTACTTATTTTATTAAATATCATCTCCACCAAACAGGACAAGCTTGCATCTGTTATAGTTTTGGAGAAAAATGTGTTCATTTCATGTATGCGCGAAATGTCTTAAAAATGGCTTTAAAATGGATTTGGAGCATGGAGACGATTATCTCGGGATTGCAAGATAACCAAACAAAACTTTTAGTGGATTTCTACTTATTTTATTAAATATCATCTCCACCAAACAGGACAAGCTTGCATGTGTTATAGTTTTGGAGAAAAATGTGTTCATTTCATGTATGCGCAAAATGCCTTTGAAATGGCTTTAAAATGGATTTGGAGCATGGAGACGATTATCTCAGGATGGCAATATAAACAAACGAAACTTTTAGTAGATTTCTACTTATTTTATTAAATATTATCTCCACCAAACAGGACAAGCTTGCATCTGTTATAGTTTTGGAGAAAAATGTGTTCATTTCATGTATGCGCGAAATGCCTTAAAAATGGCTTTAAAATGGATTTGGAGCATGGAGACGATTATCTCGGGATTGCAAGATAACCAAACAAAACTTTTAGTGGATTTCTACTTATTTTATTAAATATCATCTCCACCAAACAGGACAAGCTTGCATCTGTTATAGTTTTGGAGAAAAATGTGTTCATTTCATGTATGCGCGAAATGCCTTAAAAATGGCTTTAAAATGGATTTGGAGCATGGAGACGATTATCTCGGGATTGCAAGATAACCAAACAAAACTTTTAGTGGATTTCTACTTATTTTATTAAATATCATCTCCACCAAACAGGACAAGCTTGCATGTGTTATAGTTTTGGAGAAAAATGTGTTCATTTCATGTATGCGCAAAATGCCTTTGAAATGGCTTTAAAATGGATTTGGAGCATGGAGACGATTATCTCAGGATGGCAATATAAACAAACGAAACTTTTAGTAGATTTCTACTTATTTTATTAAATATTATCTCCACCAAACAGGACAAGCTTGCATCTGTTATAGTTTTGGAGAAAAATGTGTTCATTTCATGTATGCGCGAAATGCCTTAAAAATGGCTTTAAAATGGATTTGGAGCATGGAGACGATTATCTCGGGATTGCAAGATAACCAAACAAAACTTTTAGTGGATTTCTACTTATTTTATTAAATATCATCTCCACCAAACAGGACAAGCTTGCATCTGTTATAGTTTTGGAGAAAAATGTGTTCATTTCATGTATGCGCGAAATGCCTTAAAAATGGCTTTAAAATGGATTTGGAGCATGGAGACGATTATCTCGGGATTGCAAGATAACCAAACAAAACTTTTAGTGGATTTCTACTTATTTTATTAAATATCATCTCCACCAAACAGGACAAGCTTGCATCTGTTATAGTTTTGGAGAAAAATGTGTTCATTTCATGTATGCGCGAAATGTCTTAAAAATGGCTTTAAAATGGATTTGGAGCATGGAGACGATTATCTCGGGATTGCAAGATAACCAAACAAAACTTTTAGTGGATTTCTACTTATTTTATTAAATATCATCTCCACCAAACAGGACAAGCTTGCATGTGTTATAGTTTTGGAGAAAAATGTGTTCATTTCATGTATGCGCAAAATGCCTTTGAAATGGCTTTAAAATGGATTTGGAGCATGGAGACGATTATCTCAGGATGGCAATATAAACAAACGAAACTTTTAGTAGATTTCTACTTATTTTATTAAATATTATCTCCACCAAACAGGACAAGCTTGCATCTGTTATAGTTTTGGAGAAAAATGTGTTCATTTCATGTATGCGCGAAATGCCTTAAAAATGGCTTTAAAATGGATTTGGAGCATGGAGACGATTATCTCGGGATTGCAAGATAACCAAACAAAACTTTTAGTGGATTTCTACTTATTTTATTAAATATCATCTCCACCAAACAGGACAAGCTTGCATCTGTTATAGTTTTGGAGAAAAATGTGTTCATTTCATCTATGCGCGAAATGCCTTAAAAATGGCTTTAAAATGGATTTGGAGCATGGAGACGATTATCTCGGGATTGCAAGATAACCAAACAAAACTTTTAGTGGATTTCTACTTATTTTATTAAATATCATCTCCACCAAACAGGACAAGCTTGCATGTGTTATAGTTTTGGAGAAAAATGTGTTCATTTCATGTATGCGCAAAATGCCTTTCAAATGGCTTTAAAATGGATTTGGAGCATGGAGACGATTATCTCAGGATGGCAATATAAACAAACGAAACTTTTAGTAGATTTCTACTTATTTTATTAAATATTATCTCCACCAAACAGGACAAGCTTGCATCTGTTATAGTTTTGGAGAAAAATGTGTTCATTTCATGTATGCGCGAAATGCCTTAAAAATGGCTTTAAAATGGATTTGGAGCATGGAGACGATTATCTCGGGATTGCAAGATAACCAAACAAAACTTTTAGTGGATTTCTACTTATTTTATTAAATATCATCTCCACCAAACAGGACAAGCTTGCATCTGTTATAGTTTTGGAGAAAAATGTGTTCATTTCATGTATGCGCGAAATGCCTTAAAAATGGCTTTAAAATGGATTTGGAGCATGGAGACGATTATCTCGGGATTGCAAGATAACCAAACAAAACTTTTAGTGGATTTCTACTTATTTTATTAAATATCATCTCCACCAAACAGGACAAGCTTGCATGTGTTATAGTTTTGGAGAAAAATGTGTTCATTTCATGTATGCGCAAAATGCCTTTGAAATGGCTTTAAAATGGATTTGGAGCATGGAGACGATTATCTCAGGATGGCAATATAAACAAACGAAACTTTTAGTAGATTTCTACTTATTTTATTAAATATTATCTCCACCAAACAGGACAAGCTTGCATCTGTTATAGTTTTGGAGAAAAATGTGTTCATTTCATGTATGCGCGAAATGCCTTAAAAATGGCTTTAAAATGGATTTGGAGCATGGAGACGATTATCTCGGGATTGCAAGATAACCAAACAAAACTTTTAGTGGATTTCTACTTATTTTATTAAATATCCTCTCCACCAAACAGGACAAGCTTGCATCTGTTATAGTTTTGGAGAAAAATGTGTTCATTTCATGTATGCGCGAAATGCCTTAAAAATGGCTTTAAAATGGATTTGGAGCATGGAGACGATTATCTCGGGATTGCAAGATAACCAAACAAAACTTTTAGTGGATTTCTACTTATTTTATTAAATATCATCTCCACCAAACAGGACAAGCTTGCATCTGTTATAGTTTTGGAGAAAAATGTGTTCATTTCATGTATGCGCGAAATGCCTTAAAAATGGCTTTAAAATGGATTTGGAGCATGGAGACGATTGTCTCGGGATTGCAATATAACCAAACAAAACTTTTAGTGGATTTCTACTTATTTTATTAAATATCATCTCCACCAAACAGGACAAGCTTGCATCTGTTATAGTTTTGGAGAAAAATGTGTTCATTTCATGTATGCGCGAAATGCCTTAAAAATGGCTTTAAAATGGATTTGGAGCATGGAGACGATTATCTCGGGATTGCAAGATAACCAAACAAAACTTTTAGTGGATTTCTAATTATTTTATTAAATATCATCTCCACCAAACAGGACAAGCTTGCATCTGTTATAGTTTTGGAGAAAAATGTGTTCATTTCATGTATGCGCGAAATGCCTTAAAAATGGCTTTAAAATGGATTTGGAGCATGGAGACGATTATCTCGGGATTGCAAGATAACCAAACAAAACTTTTAGTGGATTTCTACTTATTTTATTAAATATCATCTCCACCAAACAGGACAAGCTTGCATCTGTTATAGTTTTGGAGAAAAATGTGTTCATTTCATGTATGCGCGAAATGCCTTAAAAATGGCTTTAAAATGGATTTGGAGCATGGAGACGATTATCTCGGGATTGCAAGATAACCAAACAAAACTTTTAGTGGATTTCTACTTATTTTATTAAATATCATCTCCACCAAACAGGACAAGCTTGCATGTGTTATAGTTTTGGAGAAAAATGTGTTCATTTCATGTATGCGCAAAATGCCTTTGAAATGGCTTTAAAATGGATTTGGAGCATGGAGACGATTATCTCGGGATTGCAAGATAACCAAACAAAACTTTTAGTGGATTTCTACTTATTTTATTAAATATCATCTCCACCAAACAGGACAAGCTTGCATCTGTTATAGTTTTGGAGAAAAATGTGTTCATTTCATGTATGCGCGAAATGCCTTAAAAATGGCTTTAAAATGGATTTGGAGCATGGAGACGATTATCTCGGGATTGCAAGATAACCAAACAAAACTTTTAGTGGATTTCTACTTATTTTATTAAATATCATCTCCACCAAACAGGACAAGCTTGCATCTGTTATAGTTTTGGAGAAAAATGTGTTCATTTCATGTATGCGCGAAATGCCTTAAAAATGGCTTTAAAATGGATTTGGAGCATGGAGACGATTATCTCGGGATTGCAAGATAACCAAACAAAACTTTTAGTGGATTTCTACTTATTTTATTAAATATCATCTCCACCAAACAGGACAAGCTTGCATGTGTTATAGTTTTGGAGAAAAATGTGTTCATTTCATGTATGCGCAAAATGCCTTTGAAATGGCTTTAAAATGGATTTGGAGCATGGAGACGATTATCTCAGGATGGCAATATAAACAAACGAAACTTTTAGTAGATTTCTACTTATTTTATTAAATATTATCTCCACCAAACAGGACAAGCTTGCATCTGTTATAGTTTTGGAGAAAAATGTGTTCATTTCATGTATGCGCGAAATGCCTTAAAAATGGCTTTAAAATGGATTTGGAGCATGGAGACGATTATCTCGGGATTGCAAGATAACCAAACAAAACTTTTAGTGGATTTCTACTTATTTTATTAAATATCATCTCCACCAAACAGGACAAGCTTGCATGTGTTATAGTTTTGGAGAAAAATGTGTTCATTTCATGTATGCGCAAAATGCCTTTGAAATGGCTTTAAAATGGATTTGGAGCATGGAGACGATTATCTCGGGATTGCAAGATAACCAAACAAAACTTTTAGTGGATTTCTACTTATTTTATTAAATATCATCTCCACCAAACAGGACAAGCTTGCATCTGTTATAGTTTTGGAGAAAAATGTGTTCATTTCATGTATGCGCAAAATGCCTTAAAAATGGCTTTAAAATGGATTTGGAGCATGGAGACGATTATCTCGGGATAGCAAGATAACCAAACAAAACTTTTAGTGGATTTCTACTTATTTTATTAAATATCATCTCCACCAAACAGGACAAGCTTGCATCTGTTATAGTTTTGGAGAAAAATGTGTTCATTTCATGTATGCGCGAAATGCCTTAAAAATGGCTTTAAAATGGATTTGGAGCATGGAGACGATTATCTCGGGATTGCAAGATAACCAAACAAAACTTTTAGTGGATTTCTACTTATTTTATTAAATATCATCTCCACCAAACAGGACAAGCTTGCATCTGTTATAGTTTTGGAGAAAAATGTGTTCATTTCATGTATGCGCGAAATGCCTTAAAAATGGCTTTAAAATGGATTTGGAGCATGGAGACGATTATCTCGGGATTGCAAGATAACCAAACAAAACTTTTAGTGGATTTCTACTTATTTTATTAAATATCATCTCCACCAAACAGGACAAGCTTGCATGTGTTATAGTTTTGGAGAAAAATGTGTTCATTTCATGTATGCGCAAAATGCCTTTGAAATGGCTTTAAAATGGATTTGGAGCATGGAGACGATTATCTCAGGATGGCAATATAAACAAACGAAACTTTTAGTAGATTTCTACTTATTTTATTAAATATTATCTCCACCAAACAGGACAAGCTTGCATCTGTTATAGTTTTGGAGAAAAATGTGTTCATTTCATGTATGCGCGAAATGCCTTAAAAATGGCTTTAAAATGGATTTGGAGCATGGAGACGATTATCTCGGGATTGCAAGATAACCAAACAAAACTTTTAGTGGATTTCTACTTATTTTATTAAATATCATCTCCACCAAACAGGACAAGCTTGCATCTGTTATAGTTTTGGAGAAAAATGTGTTCATTTCATGTATGCGCGAAATGCCTTAAAAATGGCTTTAAAATGGATTTGGAGCATGGAGACGATTATCTCGGGATTGCAAGATAACCAAACAAAACTTTTAGTGGATTTCTACTTATTTTATTAAATATCATCTCCACCAAACAGGACAAGCTTGCATCTGTTATAGTTTTGGAGAAAAATGTGTTCATTTCATGTATGCGCGAAATGCCTTAAAAATGGCTTTAAAATGGATTTGGAGCATGGAGACGATTATCTCGGGATTGCAAGATAACCAAACAAAACTTTTAGTGGATTTCTACTTATTTTATTAAATATCATCTCCACCAAACAGGACAAGCTTGCATCTGTTATAGTTTTGGAGAAAAATGTGTTCATTTCATGTATGCGCGAAATGCCTTAAAAATGGCTTTAAAATGGATTTGGAGCATGGAGACGATTATCTCGGGATTGCAAGATAACCAAACAAAACTTTTAGTGGATTTCTACTTATTTTATTAAATATCATCTCCACCAAACAGGACAAGCTTGCATCTGTTATAGTTTTGGAGAAAAATGTGTTCATTTCATGTATGCGCGAAATGCCTTAAAAATGGCTTTAAAATGGATTTGGAGCATGGAGACGATTATCTCGGGATTGCAATATAACCAAACAAAACTTTTAGTGGATTTCTACTTATTTTATTAAATATCATCTCCACCAAACAGGACAAGCTTGCATCTGTTATAGTTTTGGAGAAAAATGTGTTCATTTCATGTATGCGCGAAATGCCTTAAAAATGGCTTTAAAATGGATTTGGAGCATGGAGACGATTATCTCGGGATTGCAAGATAACCAAACAAAACTTTTAGTGGATTTCTACTTATTTTATTAAATATCATCTCCACCAAACAGGACAAGCTTGCATCTGTTATAGTTTTGGAGAAAAATGTGTTCATTTCATGTATGCGCGAAATGCCTTAAAAATGGCTTTAAAATGGATTTGGAGCATGGAGACGATTATCTCGGGATTGCAAGATAACCAAACAAAACTTTTAGTGGATTTCTACTTATTTTATTAAATATCATCTCCACCAAACAGGACAAGCTTGCATCTGTTATAGTTTTGGAGAAAAATGTGTTCATTTCATGTATGCGCGAAATGCCTTAAAAATGGCTTTAAAATGGATTTGGAGCATGGAGACGATTATCTCGGGATTGCAAGATAACCAAACAAAACTTTTAGTGGATTTCTACTTATTTTATTAAATATCATCTCCACCAAACAGGACAAGCTTGCATGTGTTATAGTTTTGGAGAAAAATGTGTTCATTTCATGTATGCGCAAAATGCCTTTGAAATGGCTTTAAAATGGATTTGGAGCATGGAGACGATTATCTCGGGATTGCAAGATAACCAAACAAAACTTTTAGTGGATTTCTACTTATTTTATTAAATATCATCTCCACCAAACAGGACAAGCTTGCATCTGTTATAGTTTTGGAGAAAAATGTGTTCATTTCATGTATGCGCGAAATGCCTTAAAAATGGCTTTAAAATGGATTTGGAGCATGGAGACGATTATCTCGGGATTGCAAGATAACCAAACAAAACTTTTAGTGGATTTCTACTTATTTTATTAAATATCATCTCCACCAAACAGGACAAGCTTGCATCTGTTATAGTTTTGGAGAAAAATGTGTTCATTTCATGTATGCGCGAAATGCCTTAAAAATGGCTTTAAAATGGATTTGGAGCATGGAGACGATTATCTCGGGATTGCAAGATAACCAAACAAAACTTTTAGTGGATTTCTACTTATTTTATTAAATATCATCTCCACCAAACAGGACAAGCTTGCATGTGTTATAGTTTTGGAGAAAAATGTGTTCATTTCATGTATGCGCAAAATGCCTTTGAAATGGCTTTAAAATGGATTTGGAGCATGGAGACGATTATCTCAGGATGGCAATATAAACAAACGAAACTTTTAGTAGATTTCTACTTATTTTATTAAATATTATCTCCACCAAACAGGACAAGCTTGCATCTGTTATAGTTTTGGAGAAAAATGTGTTCATTTCATGTATGCGCGAAATGCCTTAAAAATGGCTTTAAAATGGATTTGGAGCATGGAGACGATTATCTCGGGATTGCAAGATAACCAAACAAAACTTTTAGTGGATTTCTACTTATTTTATTAAATATCATCTCCACCAAACAGGACAAGCTTGCATGTGTTATAGTTTTGGAGAAAAATGTGTTCATTTCATGTATGCGCAAAATGCCTTTGAAATGGCTTTAAAATGGATTTGGAGCATGGAGACGATTATCTCG
The DNA here is from genome assembly GCF_048569485.1 of Anomaloglossus baeobatrachus. NCBI lineage: Eukaryota > Metazoa > Chordata > Amphibia > Anura > Aromobatidae > Anomaloglossus > Anomaloglossus baeobatrachus. The sequence continues at coordinate 112,121 of NW_027442374.1, forward strand.
GGATTGCAAGATAACCAAACAAAACTTTTAGTGGATTTCTACTTATTTTATTAAATATCATCTCCACCAAACAGGACAAGCTTGCATCTGTTATAGTTTTGGAGAAAAATGTGTTCATTTCATGTATGCGCAAAATGCCTTAAAAATGGCTTTAAAATGGATTTGGAGCATGGAGACGATTATCTCGGGATTGCAAGATAACCAAACAAAACTTTTAGTGGATTTCTACTTATTTTATTAAATATCATCTCCACCAAACAGGACAAGCTTGCATCTGTTATAGTTTTGGAGAAAAATGTGTTCATTTCATGTATGCGCGAAATGCCTTAAAAATGGCTTTAAAATGGATTTGGAGCATGGAGACGATTATCTCGGGATTGCAAGATAACCAAACAAAACTTTTAGTGGATTTCTACTTATTTTATTAAATATCATCTCCACCAAACAGGACAAGCTTGCATCTGTTATAGTTTTGGAGAAAAATGTGTTCATTTCATGTATGCGCGAAATGCCTTAAAAATGGCTTTAAAATGGATTTGGAGCATGGAGACGATTATCTCGGGATTGCAAGATAACCAAACAAAACTTTTAGTGGATTTCTACTTATTTTATTAAATATCATCTCCACCAAACAGGACAAGCTTGCATGTGTTATAGTTTTGGAGAAAAATGTGTTCATTTCATGTATGCGCAAAATGCCTTTGAAATGGCTTTAAAATGGATTTGGAGCATGGAGACGATTATCTCAGGATGGCAATATAAACAAACGAAACTTTTAGTAGATTTCTACTTATTTTATTAAATATTATCTCCACCAAACAGGACAAGCTTGCATCTGTTATAGTTTTGGAGAAAAATGTGTTCATTTCATGTATGCGCGAAATGCCTTAAAAATGGCTTTAAAATGGATTTGGAGCATGGAGACGATTATCTCGGGATTGCAAGATAACCAAACAAAACTTTTAGTGGATTTCTACTTATTTTATTAAATATCATCTCCACCAAACAGGACAAGCTTGCATCTGTTATAGTTTTGGAGAAAAATGTGTTCATTTCATGTATGCGCGAAATGCCTTAAAAATGGCTTTAAAATGGATTTGGAGCATGGAGACGATTATCTCGGGATTGCAAGATAACCAAACAAAACTTTTAGTGGATTTCTACTTATTTTATTAAATATCATCTCCACCAAACAGGACAAGCTTGCATCTGTTATAGTTTTGGAGAAAAATGTGTTCATTTCATGTATGCGCGAAATGCCTTAAAAATGGCTTTAAAATGGATTTGGAGCATGGAGACGATTATCTCGGGATTGCAAGATAACCAAACAAAACTTTTAGTGGATTTCTACTTATTTTATTAAATATCATCTCCACCAAACAGGACAAGCTTGCATCTGTTATAGTTTTGGAGAAAAATGTGTTCATTTCATGTATGCGCGAAATGCCTTAAAAATGGCTTTAAAATGGATTTGGAGCATGGAGACGATTATCTCGGGATTGCAAGATAACCAAACAAAACTTTTAGTGGATTTCTACTTATTTTATTAAATATCATCTCCACCAAACAGGACAAGCTTGCATCTGTTATAGTTTTGGAGAAAAATGTGTTCATTTCATGTATGCGCGAAATGCCTTAAAAATGGCTTTAAAATGGATTTGGAGCATGGAGACGATTATCTCGGGATTGCAATATAACCAAACAAAACTTTTAGTGGATTTCTACTTATTTTATTAAATATCATCTCCACCAAACAGGACAAGCTTGCATCTGTTATAGTTTTGGAGAAAAATGTGTTCATTTCATGTATGCGCGAAATGCCTTAAAAATGGCTTTAAAATGGATTTGGAGCATGGAGACGATTATCTCGGGATTGCAAGATAACCAAACAAAACTTTTAGTGGATTTCTACTTATTTTATTAAATATCATCTCCACCAAACAGGACAAGCTTGCATCTGTTATAGTTTTGGAGAAAAATGTGTTCATTTCATGTATGCGCGAAATGCCTTAAAAATGGCTTTAAAATGGATTTGGAGCATGGAGACGATTATCTCGGGATTGCAAGATAACCAAACAAAACTTTTAGTGGATTTCTACTTATTTTATTAAATATCATCTCCACCAAACAGGACAAGCTTGCATCTGTTATAGTTTTGGAGAAAAATGTGTTCATTTCATGTATGCGCGAAATGCCTTAAAAATGGCTTTAAAATGGATTTGGAGCATGGAGACGATTATCTCGGGATTGCAAGATAACCAAACAAAACTTTTAGTGGATTTCTACTTATTTTATTAAATATCATCTCCACCAAACAGGACAAGCTTGCATCTGTTATAGTTTTGGAGAAAAATGTGTTCATTTCATGTATGCGCGAAATGCCTTAAAAATGGCTTTAAAATGGATTTGGAGCATGGAGACGATTATCTCGGGATTGCAAGATAATAAAACAAAACTTTTAGTGGATTTCTACTTATTTTATTAAATATCATCTCCACCAAACAGGACAAGCTTGCATCTGTTATAGTTTTGGAGAAAAATGTGTTCATTTCATGTATGCGCGAAATGCCTTAAAAATGGCTTTAAAATGGATTTGGAGCATGGAGACGATTATCTCGGGATTGCAAGATAACCAAACAAAACTTTTAGTGGATTTCTACTTATTTTATTAAATATCATCTCCACCAAACAGGACAAGCTTGCATCTGTTATAGTTTTGGAGAAAAATGTGTTCATTTCATGTATGCGCGAAATGCCTTAAAAATGGCTTTAAAATGGATTTGGAGCATGGAGACGATTATCTCGGGATTGCAATATAACCAAACAAAACTTTTAGTGGATTTCTACTTATTTTATTAAATATCATCTCCACCAAACAGGACAAGCTTGCATCTGTTATAGTTTTGGAGAAAAATGTGTTCATTTCATGTATGCGCGAAATGCCTTAAAAATGGCTTTAAAATGGATTTGGAGCATGGAGACGATTATCTCGGGATTGCAATATAACCAAACAAAACTTTTAGTGGATTTCTACTTATTTTATTAAATATCATCTCCACCAAACAGGACAAGCTTGCATGTGTTATAGTTTTGGAGAAAAATGTGTTCATTTCATGTATGCGCAAAATGCGTTTGAAATGGCTTTAAAATGGATTTGGAGCATGGAGACGATTATCTCGGGATTGCAAGATAACCAAACAAAACTTTTAGTGGATTTCTACTTATTTTATTAAATATCATCTCCACCAAACAGGACAAGCTTGCATCTGTTATAGTTTTGGAGAAAAATGTGTTCATTTCATGTATGCGCGAAATGCCTTAAAAATGGCTTTAAAATGGATTTGGAGCATGGAGACGATTATCTCGGGATTGCAAGATAACCAAACAAAACTTTTAGTGGATTTCTACTTATTTTATTAAATATCATCTCCACCAAACAGGACAAGCTTGCATCTGTTATAGTTTTGGAGAAAAATGTGTTCATTTCATGTATGCGCGAAATGCCTTAAAAATGGCTTTAAAATGGATTTGGAGCATGGAGACGATTAACTCGGGATTGCAAGATAACCAAACAAAACTTTTAGTGGATTTCTACTTATTTTATTAAATATCATCTCCACCAAACAGGACAAGCTTGCATCTGTTATAGTTTTGGAGAAAAATGTGTTCATTTCATGTATGCGCGAAATGCCTTAAAAATGGCTTTAAAATGGATTTGGAGCATGGAGACGATTATCTCGGGATTGCAAGATAACCAAACAAAACTTTTAGTGGATTTCTACTTATTTTATTAAATATCATCTCCACCAAACAGGACAAGCTTGCATCTGTTATAGTTTTGGAGAAAAATGTGTTCATTTCATGTATGCGCGAAATGCCTTAAAAATGGCTTTAAAATGGATTTGGAGCATGGAGACGATTATCTCGGGATTGCAATATAACCAAACAAAACTTTTAGTGGATTTCTACTTATTTTATTAAATATCATCTCCACCAAACAGGACAAGCTTGCATCTGTTATAGTTTTGGAGAAAAATGTGTTCATTTCATGTATGCGCGAAATGCCTTAAAAATGGCTTTAAAATGGATTTGGAGCATGGAGACGATTATCTCGGGATTGCAAGATAACCAAACAAAACTTTTAGTGGATTTCTACTTATTTTATTAAATATCATCTCCACCAAACAGGACAAGCTTGCATCTGTTATAGTTTTGGAGAAAAATGTGTTCATTTCATGTATGCGCGAAATGCCTTAAAAATGGCTTTAAAATGGATTTGGAGCATGGAGACGATTAACTCGGGATTGCAAGATAACCAAACAAAACTTTTAGTGGATTTCTACTTATTTTATTAAATATCATCTCCACCAAACAGGACAAGCTTGCATCTGTTATAGTTTTGGAGAAAAATGTGTTCATTTCATGTATGCGCGAAATGCCTTAAAAATGGCTTTAAAATGGATTTGGAGCATGGAGACGATTATCTCGGGATTGCAAGATAACCAAACAAAACTTTTAGTGGATTTCTACTTATTTTATTAAATATCATCTCCACCAAACAGGACAAGCTTGCATGTGTTATAGTTTTGGAGAAAAATGTGTTCATTTCATGTATGCGCAAAATGCGTTTGAAATGGCTTTAAAATGGATTTGGAGCATGGAGACGATTATCTCGGGATTGCAAGATAACCAAACAAAACTTTTAGTGGATTTCTACTTATTTTATTAAATATCATCTCCACCAAACAGGACAAGCTTGCATCTGTTATAGTTTTGGAGAAAAATGTGTTCATTTCATGTATGCGCGAAATGCCTTAAAAATGGCTTTAAAATGGATTTGGAGCATGGAGACGATTATCTCGGGATTGCAAGATAACCAAACAAAACTTTTAGTGGATTTCTACTTATTTTATTAAATATCATCTCCACCAAACAGGACAAGCTTGCATCTGTTATAGTTTTGGAGAAAAATGTGTTCATTTCATGTATGCGCGAAATGCCTTAAAAATGGCTTTAAAATGGATTTGGAGCATGGAGACGATTAACTCGGGATTGCAAGATAACCAAACAAAACTTTTAGTGGATTTCTACTTATTTTATTAAATATCATCTCCACCAAACAGGACAAGCTTGCATCTGTTATAGTTTTGGAGAAAAATGTGTTCATTTCATGTATGCGCGAAATGCCTTAAAAATGGCTTTAAAATGGATTTGGAGCATGGAGACGATTATCTCGGGATTGCAAGATAACCAAACAAAACTTTTAGTGGATTTCTACTTATTTTATTAAATATCATCTCCACCAAACAGGACAAGCTTGCATCTGTTATAGTTTTGGAGAAAAATGTGTTCATTTCATGTATGCGCGAAATGCCTTAAAAATGGCTTTAAAATGGATTTGGAGCATGGAGACGATTATCTCGGGATTGCAATATAACCAAACAAAACTTTTAGTGGATTTCTACTTATTTTATTAAATATCATCTCCACCAAACAGGACAAGCTTGCATCTGTTATAGTTTTGGAGAAAAATGTGTTCATTTCATGTATGCGCGAAATGCCTTAAAAATGGCTTTAAAATGGATTTGGAGCATGGAGACGATTATCTCGGGATTGCAAGATAACCAAACAAAACTTTTAGTGGATTTCTACTTATTTTATTAAATATCATCTCCACCAAACAGGACAAGCTTGCATCTGTTATAGTTTTGGAGAAAAATGTGTTCATTTCATGTATGCGCGAAATGCCTTAAAAATGGCTTTAAAATGGATTTGGAGCATGGAGACGATTAACTCGGGATTGCAAGATAACCAAACAAAACTTTTAGTGGATTTCTACTTATTTTATTAAATATCATCTCCACCAAACAGGACAAGCTTGCATCTGTTATAGTTTTGGAGAAAAATGTGTTCATTTCATGTATGCGCGAAATGCCTTAAAAATGGCTTTAAAATGGATTTGGAGCATGGAGACGATTATCTCGGGATTGCAAGATAACCAAACAAAACTTTTAGTGGATTTCTACTTATTTTATTAAATATCATCTCCACCAAACAGGACAAGCTTGCATCTGTTATAGTTTTGGAGAAAAATGTGTTCATTTCATGTATGCGCGAAATGCCTTAAAAATGGCTTTAAAATGGATTTGGAGCATGGAGACGATTATCTCGGGATTGCAAGATAACCAAACAAAACTTTTAGTGGATTTCTACTTATTTTATTAAATATCATCTCCACCAAACAGGACAAGCTTGCATGTGTTATAGTTTTGGAGAAAAATGTGTTCATTTCATGTATGCGCAAAATGCCTTTGAAATGGCTTTAAAATGGATTTGGAGCATGGAGACGATTATCTCGGGATTGCAAGATAACCAAACAAAACTTTTAGTGGATTTCTACTTATTTTATTAAATATCATCTCCACCAAACAGGACAAGCTTGCATCTGTTATAGTTTTGGAGAAAAATGTGTTCATTTCATGTATGCGCGAAATGCCTTAAAAATGACTTTAAAATGGATTTGGAGCATGGAGACGATTATCTCGGGATTGCAAGATAACCAAACAAAACTTTTAGTGGATTTCTACTTATTTTATTAAATATCATCTCCACCAAACAGGACAAGCTTGCATCTGTTATAGTTTTGGAGAAAAATGTGTTCATTTCATGTATGCGCGAAATGCCTTAAAAATGGCTTTAAAATGGATTTGGAGCATGGAGACGATTATCTCGGGATTGCAAGATAACCAAACAAAACTTTTAGTGGATTTCTACTTATTTTATTAAATATCATCTCCACCAAACAGGACAAGCTTGCATCTGTTATAGTTTTGGAGAAAAATGTGTTCATTTCATGTATGCGCGAAATGCCTTAAAAATGGCTTTAAAATGGATTTGGAGCATGGAGACGATTATCTCGGGATTGCAAGATAACCAAACAAAACTTTTAGTGGATTTCTACTTATTTTATTAAATATCATCTCCACCAAACAGGACAAGCTTGCATGTGTTATAGTTTTGGAGAAAAATGTGTTCATTTCATGTATGCGCAAAATGCCTTTGAAATGGCTTTAAAATGGATTTGGAGCATGGAGACGATTATCTCAGGATGGCAATATAAACAAACGAAACTTTTAGTAGATTTCTACTTATTTTATTAAATATTATCTCCACCAAACAGGACAAGCTTGCATCTGTTATAGTTTTGGAGAAAAATGTGTTCATTTCATGTATGCGCGAAATGCCTTAAAAATGGCTTTAAAATGGATTTGGAGCATGGAGACGATTATCTCGGGATTGCAAGATAACCAAACAAAACTTTTAGTGGATTTCTACTTATTTTATTAAATATCATCTCCACCAAACAGGACAAGCTTGCATCTGTTATAGTTTTGGAGAAAAATGTGTTCATTTCATCTATGCGCGAAATGCCTTAAAAATGGCTTTAAAATGGATTTGGAGCATGGAGACGATTATCTCGGGATTGCAAGATAACCAAACAAAACTTTTAGTGGATTTCTACTTATTTTATTAAATATCATCTCCACCAAACAGGACAAGCTTGCATGTGTTATAGTTTTGGAGAAAAATGTGTTCATTTCATGTATGCGCAAAATGCCTTTCAAATGGCTTTAAAATGGATTTGGAGCATGGAGACGATTATCTCAGGATGGCAATATAAACAAACGAAACTTTTAGTAGATTTCTACTTATTTTATTAAATATTATCTCCACCAAACAGGACAAGCTTGCATCTGTTATAGTTTTGGAGAAAAATGTGTTCATTTCATGTATGCGCGAAATGCCTTAAAAATGGCTTTAAAATGGATTTGGAGCATGGAGACGATTATCTCGGGATTGCAAGATAACCAAACAAAACTTTTAGTGGATTTCTACTTATTTTATTAAATATCATCTCCACCAAACAGGACAAGCTTGCATCTGTTATAGTTTTGGAGAAAAATGTGTTCATTTCATGTATGCGCGAAATGCCTTAAAAATGGCTTTAAAATGGATTTGGAGCATGGAGACGATTATCTCGGGATTGCAAGATAACCAAACAAAACTTTTAGTGGATTTCTACTTATTTTATTAAATATCATCTCCACCAAACAGGACAAGCTTGCATGTGTTATAGTTTTGGAGAAAAATGTGTTCATTTCATGTATGCGCAAAATGCCTTTGAAATGGCTTTAAAATGGATTTGGAGCATGGAGACGATTATCTCAGGATGGCAATATAAACAAACGAAACTTTTAGTAGATTTCTACTTATTTTATTAAATATTATCTCCACCAAACAGGACAAGCTTGCATCTGTTATAGTTTTGGAGAAAAATGTGTTCATTTCATGTATGCGCGAAATGCCTTAAAAATGGCTTTAAAATGGATTTGGAGCATGGAGACGATTATCTCGGGATTGCAAGATAACCAAACAAAACTTTTAGTGGATTTCTACTTATTTTATTAAATATCCTCTCCACCAAACAGGACAAGCTTGCATCTGTTATAGTTTTGGAGAAAAATGTGTTCATTTCATGTATGCGCGAAATGCCTTAAAAATGGCTTTAAAATGGATTTGGAGCATGGAGACGATTATCTCGGGATTGCAAGATAACCAAACAAAACTTTTAGTGGATTTCTACTTATTTTATTAAATATCATCTCCACCAAACAGGACAAGCTTGCATCTGTTATAGTTTTGGAGAAAAATGTGTTCATTTCATGTATGCGCGAAATGCCTTAAAAATGGCTTTAAAATGGATTTGGAGCATGGAGACGATTATCTCGGGATTGCAAGATAACCAAACAAAACTTTTAGTGGATTTCTACTTATTTTATTAAATATCATCTCCACCAAACAGGACAAGCTTGCATGTGTTATAGTTTTGGAGAAAAATGTGTTCATTTCATGTATGCGCAAAATGCCTTTGAAATGGCTTTAAAATGGATTTGGAGCATGGAGACGATTATCTCGGGATTGCAAGATAACCAAACAAAACTTTTAGTGGATTTCTACTTATTTTATTAAATATCATCTCCACCAAACAGGACAAGCTTGCATCTGTTATAGTTTTGGAGAAAAATGTGTTCATTTCATGTATGCGCGAAATGCCTTAAAAATGGCTTTAAAATGGATTTGGAGCATGGAGACGATTATCTCGGGATTGCAAGATAACCAAACAAAACTTTTAGTGGATTTCTACTTATTTTATTAAATATCATCTCCACCAAACAGGACAAGCTTGCATCTGTTATAGTTTTGGAGAAAAATGTGTTCATTTCATGTATGCGCGAAATGCCTTAAAAATGGCTTTAAAATGGATTTGGAGCATGGAGACGATTATCTCGGGATTGCAAGATAACCAAACAAAACTTTTAGTGGATTTCTACTTATTTTATTAAATATCATCTCCACCAAACAGGACAAGCTTGCATGTGTTATAGTTTTGGAGAAAAATGTGTTCATTTCATGTATGCGCAAAATGCCTTTGAAATGGCTTTAAAATGGATTTGGAGCATGGAGACGATTATCTCGGGATTGCAAGATAACCAAACAAAACTTTTAGTGGATTTCTACTTATTTTATTAAATATCATCTCCACCAAACAGGACAAGCTTGCATCTGTTATAGTTTTGGAGAAAAATGTGTTCATTTCATGTATGCGCGAAATGCCTTAAAAATGGCTTTAAAATGGATTTGGAGCATGGAGACGATTATCTCGGGATTGCAAGATAACCAAACAAAACTTTTAGTGGATTTCTACTTATTTTATTAAATATCATCTCCACCAAACAGGACAAGCTTGCATCTGTTATAGTTTTGGAGAAAAATGTGTTCATTTCATGTATGCGCGAAATGCCTTAAAAATGGCTTTAAAATGGATTTGGAGCATGGAGACGATTATCTCGGGATTGCAAGATAACCAAACAAAACTTTTAGTGGATTTCTACTTATTTTATTAAATATCATCTCCACCAAACAGGACAAGCTTGCATGTGTTATAGTTTTGGAGAAAAATGTGTTCATTTCATGTATGCGCAAAATGCCTTTGAAATGGCTTTAAAATGGATTTGGAGCATGGAGACGATTATCTCAGGATGGCAATATAAACAAACGAAACTTTTAGTAGATTTCTACTTATTTTATTAAATATTATCTCCACCAAACAGGACAAGCTTGCATCTGTTATAGTTTTGGAGAAAAATGTGTTCATTTCATGTATGCGCGAAATGCCTTAAAAATGGCTTTAAAATGGATTTGGAGCATGGAGACGATTATCTCGGGATTGCAAGATAACCAAACAAAACTTTTAGTGGATTTCTACTTATTTTATTAAATATCATCTCCACCAAACAGGACAAGCTTGCATGTGTTATAGTTTTGGAGAAAAATGTGTTCATTTCATGTATGCGCAAAATGCCTTTGAAATGGCTTTAAAATGGATTTGGAGCATGGAGACGATTATCTCGGGATTGCAAGATAACCAAACAAAACTTTTAGTGGATTTCTACTTATTTTATTAAATATCATCTCCACCAAACAGGACAAGCTTGCATCTGTTATAGTTTTGGAGAAAAATGTGTTCATTTCATGTATGCGCAAAATGCCTTAAAAATGGCTTTAAAATGGATTTGGAGCATGGAGACGATTATCTCGGGATAGCAAGATAACCAAACAAAACTTTTAGTGGATTTCTACTTATTTTATTAAATATCATCTCCACCAAACAGGACAAGCTTGCATCTGTTATAGTTTTGGAGAAAAATGTGTTCATTTCATGTATGCGCGAAATGCCTTAAAAATGGCTTTAAAATGGATTTGGAGCATGGAGACGATTATCTCGGGATTGCAAGATAACCAAACAAAACTTTTAGTGGATTTCTACTTATTTTATTAAATATCATCTCCACCAAACAGGACAAGCTTGCATCTGTTATAGTTTTGGAGAAAAATGTGTTCATTTCATGTATGCGCGAAATGCCTTAAAAATGGCTTTAAAATGGATTTGGAGCATGGAGACGATTATCTCGGGATTGCAAGATAACCAAACAAAACTTTTAGTGGATTTCTACTTATTTTATTAAATATCATCTCCACCAAACAGGACAAGCTTGCATGTGTTATAGTTTTGGAGAAAAATGTGTTCATTTCATGTATGCGCAAAATGCCTTTGAAATGGCTTTAAAATGGATTTGGAGCATGGAGACGATTATCTCAGGATGGCAATATAAACAAACGAAACTTTTAGTAGATTTCTACTTATTTTATTAAATATTATCTCCACCAAACAGGACAAGCTTGCATCTGTTATAGTTTTGGAGAAAAATGTGTTCATTTCATGTATGCGCGAAATGCCTTAAAAATGGCTTTAAAATGGATTTGGAGCATGGAGACGATTATCTCGGGATTGCAAGATAACCAAACAAAACTTTTAGTGGATTTCTACTTATTTTATTAAATATCATCTCCACCAAACAGGACAAGCTTGCATCTGTTATAGTTTTGGAGAAAAATGTGTTCATTTCATGTATGCGCGAAATGCCTTAAAAATGGCTTTAAAATGGATTTGGAGCATGGAGACGATTATCTCGGGATTGCAAGATAACCAAACAAAACTTTTAGTGGATTTCTACTTATTTTATTAAATATCATCTCCACCAAACAGGACAAGCTTGCATCTGTTATAGTTTTGGAGAAAAATGTGTTCATTTCATGTATGCGCGAAATGCCTTAAAAATGGCTTTAAAATGGATTTGGAGCATGGAGACGATTATCTCGGGATTGCAAGATAACCAAACAAAACTTTTAGTGGATTTCTACTTATTTTATTAAATATCATCTCCACCAAACAGGACAAGCTTGCATCTGTTATAGTTTTGGAGAAAAATGTGTTCATTTCATGTATGCGCGAAATGCCTTAAAAATGGCTTTAAAATGGATTTGGAGCATGGAGACGATTATCTCGGGATTGCAAGATAACCAAACAAAACTTTTAGTGGATTTCTACTTATTTTATTAAATATCATCTCCACCAAACAGGACAAGCTTGCATCTGTTATAGTTTTGGAGAAAAATGTGTTCATTTCATGTATGCGCGAAATGCCTTAAAAATGGCTTTAAAATGGATTTGGAGCATGGAGACGATTATCTCGGGATTGCAATATAACCAAACAAAACTTTTAGTGGATTTCTACTTATTTTATTAAATATCATCTCCACCAAACAGGACAAGCTTGCATCTGTTATAGTTTTGGAGAAAAATGTGTTCATTTCATGTATGCGCGAAATGCCTTAAAAATGGCTTTAAAATGGATTTGGAGCATGGAGACGATTATCTCGGGATTGCAAGATAACCAAACAAAACTTTTAGTGGATTTCTACTTATTTTATTAAATATCATCTCCACCAAACAGGACAAGCTTGCATCTGTTATAGTTTTGGAGAAAAATGTGTTCATTTCATGTATGCGCGAAATGCCTTAAAAATGGCTTTAAAATGGATTTGGAGCATGGAGACGATTATCTCGGGATTGCAAGATAACCAAACAAAACTTTTAGTGGATTTCTACTTATTTTATTAAATATCATCTCCACCAAACAGGACAAGCTTGCATCTGTTATAGTTTTGGAGAAAAATGTGTTCATTTCATGTATGCGCGAAATGCCTTAAAAATGGCTTTAAAATGGATTTGGAGCATGGAGACGATTATCTCGGGATTGCAAGATAACCAAACAAAACTTTTAGTGGATTTCTACTTATTTTATTAAATATCATCTCCACCAAACAGGACAAGCTTGCATGTGTTATAGTTTTGGAGAAAAATGTGTTCATTTCATGTATGCGCAAAATGCCTTTGAAATGGCTTTAAAATGGATTTGGAGCATGGAGACGATTATCTCGGGATTGCAAGATAACCAAACAAAACTTTTAGTGGATTTCTACTTATTTTATTAAATATCATCTCCACCAAACAGGACAAGCTTGCATCTGTTATAGTTTTGGAGAAAAATGTGTTCATTTCATGTATGCGCGAAATGCCTTAAAAATGGCTTTAAAATGGATTTGGAGCATGGAGACGATTATCTCGGGATTGCAAGATAACCAAACAAAACTTTTAGTGGATTTCTACTTATTTTATTAAATATCATCTCCACCAAACAGGACAAGCTTGCATCTGTTATAGTTTTGGAGAAAAATGTGTTCATTTCATGTATGCGCGAAATGCCTTAAAAATGGCTTTAAAATGGATTTGGAGCATGGAGACGATTATCTCGGGATTGCAAGATAACCAAACAAAACTTTTAGTGGATTTCTACTTATTTTATTAAATATCATCTCCACCAAACAGGACAAGCTTGCATGTGTTATAGTTTTGGAGAAAAATGTGTTCATTTCATGTATGCGCAAAATGCCTTTGAAATGGCTTTAAAATGGATTTGGAGCATGGAGACGATTATCTCAGGATGGCAATATAAACAAACGAAACTTTTAGTAGATTTCTACTTATTTTATTAAATATTATCTCCACCAAACAGGACAAGCTTGCATCTGTTATAGTTTTGGAGAAAAATGTGTTCATTTCATGTATGCGCGAAATGCCTTAAAAATGGCTTTAAAATGGATTTGGAGCATGGAGACGATTATCTCGGGATTGCAAGATAACCAAACAAAACTTTTAGTGGATTTCTACTTATTTTATTAAATATCATCTCCACCAAACAGGACAAGCTTGCATGTGTTATAGTTTTGGAGAAAAATGTGTTCATTTCATGTATGCGCAAAATGCCTTTGAAATGGCTTTAAAATGGATTTGGAGCATGGAGACGATTATCTCGGGATTGCAAGATAACCAAACAAAACTTTTAGTGGATTTCTACTTATTTTATTAAATATCATCTCCACCAAACAGGACAAGCTTGCATCTGTTATAGTTTTGGAGAAAAATGTGTTCATTTCATGTATGCGCAAAATGCCTTAAAAATGGCTTTAAAATGGATTTGGAGCATGGAGACGATTATCTCGGGATTGCAAGATAACCAAACAAAACTTTTAGTGGATTTCTACTTATTTTATTAAATATCATCTCCACCAAACAGGACAAGCTTGCATCTGTTATAGTTTTGGAGAAAAATGTGTTCATTTCATGTATGCGCGAAATGCCTTAAAAATGGCTTTAAAATGGATTTGGAGCATGGAGACGATTATCTCGGGATTGCAAGATAACCAAACAAAACTTTTAGTGGATTTCTACTTATTTTATTAAATATCATCTCCACCAAACAGGACAAGCTTGCATCTGTTATAGTTTTGGAGAAAAATGTGTTCATTTCATGTATGCGCGAAATGCCTTAAAAATGGCTTTAAAATGGATTTGGAGCATGGAGACGATTATCTCGGGATTGCAAGATAACCAAACAAAACTTTTAGTGGATTTCTACTTATTTTATTAAATATCATCTCCACCAAACAGGACAAGCTTGCATGTGTTATAGTTTTGGAGAAAAATGTGTTCATTTCATGTATGCGCAAAATGCCTTTGAAATGGCTTTAAAATGGATTTGGAGCATGGAGACGATTATCTCAGGATGGCAATATAAACAAACGAAACTTTTAGTAGATTTCTACTTATTTTATTAAATATTATCTCCACCAAACAGGACAAGCTTGCATCTGTTATAGTTTTGGAGAAAAATGTGTTCATTTCATGTATGCGCGAAATGCCTTAAAAATGGCTTTAAAATGGATTTGGAGCATGGAGACGATTATCTCGGGATTGCAAGATAACCAAACAAAACTTTTAGTGGATTTCTACTTATTTTATTAAATATCATCTCCACCAAACAGGACAAGCTTGCATCTGTTATAGTTTTGGAGAAAAATGTGTTCATTTCATGTATGCGCGAAATGCCTTAAAAATGGCTTTAAAATGGATTTGGAGCATGGAGACGATTATCTCGGGATTGCAAGATAACCAAACAAAACTTTTAGTGGATTTCTACTTATTTTATTAAATATCATCTCCACCAAACAGGACAAGCTTGCATCTGTTATAGTTTTGGAGAAAAATGTGTTCATTTCATGTATGCGCGAAATGCCTTAAAAATGGCTTTAAAATGGATTTGGAGCATGGAGACGATTATCTCGGGATTGCAAGATAACCAAACAAAACTTTTAGTGGATTTCTACTTATTTTATTAAATATCATCTCCACCAAACAGGACAAGCTTGCATCTGTTATAGTTTTGGAGAAAAATGTGTTCATTTCATGTATGCGCGAAATGCCTTAAAAATGGCTTTAAAATGGATTTGGAGCATGGAGACGATTATCTCGGGATTGCAAGATAACCAAACAAAACTTTTAGTGGATTTCTACTTATTTTATTAAATATCATCTCCACCAAACAGGACAAGCTTGCATCTGTTATAGTTTTGGAGAAAAATGTGTTCATTTCATGTATGCGCGAAATGCCTTAAAAATGGCTTTAAAATGGATTTGGAGCATGGAGACGATTATCTCGGGATTGCAATATAACCAAACAAAACTTTTAGTGGATTTCTACTTATTTTATTAAATATCATCTCCACCAAACAGGACAAGCTTGCATCTGTTATAGTTTTGGAGAAAAATGTGTTCATTTCATGTATGCGCGAAATGCCTTAAAAATGGCTTTAAAATGGATTTGGAGCATGGAGACGATTATCTCGGGATTGCAAGATAACCAAACAAAACTTTTAGTGGATTTCTACTTATTTTATTAAATATCATCTCCACCAAACAGGACAAGCTTGCATCTGTTATAGTTTTGGAGAAAAATGTGTTCATTTCATGTATGCGCGAAATGCCTTAAAAATGGCTTTAAAATGGATTTGGAGCATGGAGACGATTATCTCGGGATTGCAAGATAACCAAACAAAAC